>NC_056747.1:305981882-306236393 GCF_019279795.1 Protopterus annectens | reverse complement strand
AAAACACCTCCAGGTTAGTGGCACTGCACGAAGCATCGGAAACCATCCATGTGCAACTAACAGCGGGCACAACTGCCTTTCAGTTTGTAGCCTGCTACAGAACACCCTCCCTATTACAGGAACCCCACTTGGCATTCCTGAGAACACTGGAGAATATGAAGGTCTCTCCAAACACTATGTTATTGGGTGAGTTCAACTACCCAAACATTGAGTGGGAAAACTACTCAAGCCCAAACACCCTCGTCCAATGGTTCCTTGAATTTATAAACTCTAACGCAATGGAACAACTGGTCACCACTCCCACAAGAGAGAACAACATATTGGACCTGGTCATCACCAACATGGGAACTCTATGATGTTCATCGTGCTATGCTGCTGCAGTCATCACACTTGGGTTATCCTGCCGTCAGGCGGTCCCGCATTCGGCCTGAATTCCAAAGCCTTGGTCCGCCGTCGGTTGTCGTCGCTTCTTCCCTGACGTTAGAGCGGCAGGGGTATAAAAGAGGCAGCCAACGCCATTTTCTCCAGTCTTTCTTGCCGCGTGGTACCCGAAGCAGAAGCAGTTTGCAAGTGCCGGTCGGCCAGCTCCTGAGATTTTCGAAAGTATTTCAGCCGAAGTCTTCTTGAAAGCTAAGTACCCCGTTGGGGAAACTTTTCTTGCCTCAGACCGATGTCAGACAAAGTTAATAATTGTATTTCTTGTGGGAAGCAAATACCGCATAAGGATTTTCATTCTTATTGTATCCTTGCCTAGGCCCAGACCACGACGTTTCTGGTTGTCGGTTTTGCGCTAGGTTCAATAAACGCACTATTAAGCGTTGGGCTGATACCGCCCGACATTATTTTGGCAGAAAATTAATTCAACTACATCATGTCTTCGGAACCTCCGACAACCGCTATGTTTAAAAAAACGCAAGGACAAAGACAGGCAGCCTAGACCTAGACCAGATACCGAGGTCTCGGTTAGGCCTACCGCCAGATCTTCGGTATTCAGTGAGGCGCCTATGCAGCCCCTGACTACCGCAGATTTAGAAAATATGACTATCTCTCAGTCAGAATCTACTGGGCCACTGGAGCTGGTTCCTCCTGCAACTTGCGGACGCCAGCCCTGGTGGCGATCCGGAGACTATGGACAGGCCTTCGGTTTCAGAAGGCATCTTTAAACCGACTACTCTGTCCGTTAAGTCATACGCTAAGCTTCCAAAGGTTAAGAAACCGGGTCCACAGACTCCCACACAGGTCCCTATGCCTAAAAAACAGATGTTCAAAATGGCGGAGGACCTGATTACCCTTATCAGAGGTTCCCAGCCCCCTCCTGACAAAAGGCCTAGACTGGAGGAAGATTTACCTCCTCCTGACCAGGAATCCATTTCCTCAGCAGACTCTGAGGAGCAGGATTACCCCTTCCCTCTCTATGAAGACTCAGATGCTGAGGAGTCTATTCCCTCTGTTACCCCCCCCCCTGAAGACTTCTCTTTTGGGGAAAACCCTGCACACCATGAGAGAGCATTTCCACTGGGAAGGACAAGATTACTCTGACTCCAAGAAAAGACTCCGTGAGTTTCTTCTTCTACCTCAGCATAGACCCCTAGCCATTCCTCCAGTTTTAGACATTCTGGATGATGTCTATACTGAATCCAGTCTAAATCCAGATTCCTTACCTCCAGCTCCACCTAAACCAGACAGATACTATCGAGTCACTGACTCTCACAAGTTTTTATATAAAAGCCCTGCTGCAGACCCAGAAACCATTTCCCAGGGTCCCAAAGGGGTTAAGGCCTCTACTGCTAAGAATCCACTACCTGCGGAAAGAGAGTCCAGGGCATTAGAAAGATGGGGGAAAAAGTGTATACCTCTGCCACTTTGGCCATGAGGGCATTAAACTGCCAATTCCACATGATTAAATACCAGCAGTACTTGCTTAAATGATCCCTCAAACAGATCAACTAGATTTCAAAGGGATGCAAGATTTGTTGCATGCAGCAGAACAAGTGGGAAAACATACCTTTCAGTGTGGTTTTGATTCTTTGGAGGCCTCATGTAGAGCAGCAGTCACAGGGTCTGTAATACGTAGACATGCTTGGCTAAAAGAGCAGACCTTACCAGAACATGTCAAAGCAAAGTTACTGGATGCTCCACTGCAAAAGGATGCGTTATTTGGTGTCAAAGCAGAGGAAGTTTTAAAGAAAATGGAAGAAAAGGCAAAATCAATGCAAACAGTTAAAGATTTTTTACAGGTGCAACCTCCTCGCTTCAACAGAAACTGGCCATCAAAAAACTGGTCCTTTCCTGCTTCAGACAGACCCCAAAGGGGCAGGTATAGACTCCCTAGTGGCAGAGACCAGGCACAAGGTACCTTCAGGTCTAGACAATGGCAGACAACAACTCAAAGAGGGGGAAGACAACAGATCTCAACCCTTCAGAAAACAAACTCAATGACTTTCCTCTTCGCCTGCCAAGCAAAATTGCCCAGGCAGCACCTCTAGGAGGAAAACTGGCTCTTTTTCCACAAAATTGGCACATCATAACAAAGGACAAATGGGTTCTGGATATTATTACCCGAGGCTACAGATTTCATTTTCACACTTTACCACAGATGAGAGGCATGCGAAATCTGCCAACAAATCAATGGGCAGAGGCACAAAAGCAAATTTCAGCTCTCATGAACATGAAAGCAATTCAGAAGGTACCTGCAAACGAGCAAGGTCAAGGATTTTACTCAAGACTGTTTCTAGTACCAAGAAAGGACAAAGCCTGGAGACCCATCTTAGACCTTTCAATTCTAAACACGTACCTGGACATTCCCAAATTCAAAAAGCTCACACTACAGCAGCTTCTTCCCATGCTGGGCAAGGAGTCTTGGCTGGTAACGTTGGACCTCCAAGAGGCATACCTGCATGTCCCTATCAGACAAGATTGCAGAAGATACCTGAGATTTTTGGCAGACACAACGCATTATCAATTCTCTGCATTGCCCTTTGGCTTATCTACTGCACCCAGAGTATTCACAAAATGCCTGGCATCAGTAATTGCATACTGCAGACAGCGAGGAATACAAATGTATCCATATCTGGACGACTGCCTGATCCAAGCGGACAGCAAAGACATCCTACTACAGCATCTGGCATTTGTTACAAAGTTGCTAAGTTGCCTAAGGTACACAGTAAACAAAAAGAAGTCAAAACTAATACCCTCACAAGAAATAATTTCCCTGGGTGCCAGCTTGAATACAACGGCCCAGATGGCTTACCTCACGCCAGACAAGCAAAAACAACTGGCTCAGTACTTCAAAAAGATGGCAACTTCTACCCATCTCACTGCAAGGAAATTCCTGCAGGCATTGGGGTACATGGCATCCTGCATTCAACTAATTGCATATGCAAGGCTGCATATGAGAAAACTACAATGGTACCTAAAAAGTGTATGGTCCCAACACAGACACAGCCTCGAAGCAAGTATAACTCTCATTCCTTGCCTTCAGAAAGAGTTTCTATGGTGGGCCCAAGCATGCCAAGCAAACAAGGGCCTTCCTTTTGTCTCACCTCCAGCAAACCAAAGCTTGACAACAGATTCGTCAGACTACGCCTGGGGTGCACACATGGCAGGACAATGCATACAGGGCAAATGGTCTGCAAACCAAAGGCAACTACACATCAATCAAAAGGAGATGCTAGCTGTATAAAATGCACTAACAGCCTTCAAGGACCTCTTGCATCCAGGACAACTTCTAATAAGGACGGACAACACCACAGTTATGTGGTACATAAACAAACAAGGAGGAACGCACTCCTACCCACTATGCAGACAGGCAATGGACTTGTGGAACGCAGCATTAACTTGCCAAGTACAACTGCAAGCACAATTCCTGCCAGGAAAAGAAAACATATTGGCAGACAAATTAAGCAGAAATTTGACAGACCCTCACGAGTGGAGACTACACCCACAAGTATTCTCAATGATAACTCAAAGGTGGGGACCACCAGACATAGATCTGTTTGCCTTAACCAACAATTGCCAGCTACAAAAATTTTGCACAAGGACTTATCCCCTGGCCTGGAAAGTGGATGCCCTATCATTGTTGGACAGCATTGTCCGTCTACACCTTCCCACCTCTGCCTCTACTGACCCAGGTATTACTGAAAGCCAGATCAGAGAGACCACAGATGATCCTCATTGCTCCGGACTGGCCACGTCAACACTGGTACCCACTACTACGAAACTTGACTCGCAGCCCTCCATGGATCTTACCTCAATTCCCTCTGCTGTTAACCCAACAAAACTCTCAGATCCTTCACAGTCAACTAAGGACCTTAAATCTAGCTGCATGGAAAATACCTTAAATTATCAAACAACACTTCTCTCAAAGGACGCCCAGCATGTCATTTTGGAGGCCAGGAGGCCCAGCACCAGAAAAACTTACTCAGACAAATGGAAAAGATTTTGAGTATGGAGCCAGGCCAGAAGCCTAAATCCTGGCATCCCAAATATTCCGCACATACTCCAATATCTAACTGAGATGCTACACAAAGGCCTTTCTTTCTCATCCATAAAGATCCATGCTTCAGCCATTTCAGCTCAGTATGATACGGTTCCTCCCATTTTCTCTCATCCTTTGCTAAGGCAGTTTCTCAGAGGGGCAAAAAATATAAGACCCCCAGAAAACCACCAACTCCAACTTGGGATCTAAATTTTGTGCTGGAAAAGTTAACACTTCCTCCTTTCGAACCAGCCTTTTCAGCAGAGCTTCAATACTTGTCATGGAAAACAGCCCTGCTGCTGTCTATCACCTCAGCATGCAGAGTCTCAGAACTGCAGGCACTTATGGCAGTGGAACCTTTCATCATTTTCCATCAGGACGGAGTATCTTTACGCACCAACCCTTCCTTCATGCCAAAGGTAGTATCCAGTGTGGCTCTCAGTCAGACCATACACTTGCCCACCTTTTATCCAAACCCACAGAATAAAGGAGAAAGACTCCTTCACTCTTTGGACATTCACAGACAGTTACTTTACTATTTGGACAAGACAAAGGCCTTCAGAAAATCTGACCAACTCCTTGTATCCTATGCACCAGGCTCAGAAGAAAAGGCTATTTCAAAACAGACCATCTCCAAATGGATAGCACATTGCATCCGCTTTTGCTACTCACTCCATGGGAAAGCAGTGCCTGCTAGTATTAGGTCTCACTCTACCAGGGCTACAGCAACCTCAGCAGCCTTCCTCTGAGGAGTCCCAACAAAGGACATTCTCGAGGCAGCTACCTGGAGTTCAGTGCACACCTTCACCAAGCATTACCACCTTCCTCTATACTCAAAAACCAGAGCTGGGTTTGCCACTGCAGTTCTGCAGGGCATCTTAGCTGCACCTAACCCAGTTTAGCTCCTACCACCCAACCATAGCTTTGGGACTCTACACAAGTGTGATGACTGCAGCAGCATAGCACAATGAACATAGTACAGATGTTCATCGTGCATACAGCTCAGTCATAACAGATGGGTTATCCTGCCGTCAGGCGGGTCCTCGGTCGGCCGAATTCCAAAGTCTAGGTCCGGCGTCGGTTGTCGTCGCTTCTTCCCTGACGTCAGTGCGGCAGGGGTGTAAAAGAGGCAGCCGACGCCATTTTCTTCAGTCTTTCTTGCCAAGCGGTTCCCGAAGCAGAAGCAGTTCGCAAGTGCCGGTCGGCCAGCTCCTGAGATTTACGAAAGTATTTCAGCCGAAGTCTTCTTGAAAGCTAAGTACCCCGTTGGGGAAACTTTTCTTGCCTCAGACCGATGTCAGACAAAGTTAATAATTGCATTTCTTGTGGGAAGCAAATACCGCATAAGGATTTCCACTCTTTCTGTATACCTTGCTTAGGCCCAGACCACGACGTTTCGGCCTGCCGTTTCTGTGCTAGATTCAATAAACGCACTATTAAGCGTTGGGCGGAGTTCGCCCTTCACTTTTTCGGCAAAAAATTTAATTATATTATGTCGTCGGATACTCCGACTCCAGTTTTGAGCAAAAAACGCAAAGATAAGGATCGACATATGAGGCCCGCACCACCTACTGAAACCACGCTAAGGCAGACTACCGGTTCTCCGGTACTCAGCGAGGCGCCTACGCAGCCCTTGACTACCGATGACAATGCATTACCTATGTCTTCAGTACCCGAGGTCGCAGGCTCCTCGGCCCCCATTCCTACTACAGATCCCGACGCCACTCCTGGCGGGGAAACTCAGAATTTAGACAGGCCTGCCATTTCTCAAGGGGTCTTCAGGCCTTCCTCCTTCTCTATTAAAGCCTTCACTAAATCTAAAGCAGCCATGAAAACCAAAAAACAGGTTCCTCAGACCCCCTCTCAAGGCACCATGCCTAAAAAACAGATGCTTAAAATGGCTGAGGATTTGATTACTCTTATCGGGGGTTCTCAACCCCCCCCCTCTGACAAAAGGCCCAGATTAGAGGAAGACTACCCTTCCTCAGATCAAGCTTCTATTACCTCTGAACTATCGGAGGACCAGGATTATGCCTATTCTCCATTCGAAGACTCTGATGCAGAGGAGTCTATTCCCTCGGTCTCCCCCCCCCCTGAGGACTTCTCTTTTGGGGAAACCCTGCATACATTGAGGGAACACTTTCATTGGGAAGGCCAAGATTACTCAGATTCCAAGAAAAGGCTCAGGGAATTTCTTCTGCTCCTCCAGCATAGGCCTCTGGCTATCCCTCCTGTTTTAGATGTATTGGATGATGTGTACACAGAAGCCAGCCTTAATCCAGATTCTTTGCCTCTAGCTCCTGTTAAACCAGACAGGTATTACCGGGTTCCTGATTCCCACCAGTTCCTATATAAAAGCCATACTGCTGACCCAGAAACAATTTCACAGGGTCCCAAGGGAATTAAAGCCTCTACTGCTAAAAACCCATTACCTTCAGAGAGAGATTCCAGAGCTTTAGAAAGGTGGGGGAAAAAGGTGTACACCTCGGCCACTTTAACCATGAGGGCATTAAACTGTCAGTTCCATATGTTAAAGTATCAGCAGTTTTTGATATCTCAGCTGAAAAGCAAGATGACACAACCAGAACAACCAGATTTAAAAGAGTTGCAGGATTTGTTACATGGTGCAGAGCAAGTGGGTAAACATACCTTGCAGTGTGGTTTTGATGCTTTAGAGGCCTCATGTAGAGCTGCTTTTACGGGGTCTGTTATACGTAGGCATGCTTGGCTCAAAGAGCAAACCTTACCAGATCATGTCAAAGCTAAATTATTAGATGCACCTCTTCAAAAAGATGTATTGTTTGGTGTTAAAGCTGAGGAGGTGCTAAAGAAATTGGAGGAAAAAGCGAAATCAATGCAAACAGTGAAAGATTTCCTGCAGGTACAGCCTCCATGTTTCAGCAGAAACTGGCCTTCAAACAATTGGTCCTTTCCAGCCACGGACAGACCTCAAAGTGGCAGATACAGGTGCCCAAGAGGTAGAGGGCAACCTCAAGGATCTTTTAGAGCCAGACAGTGGCATGCACCAACCCCAAGAGGTGGAGAAGATAGATCACAGTCTTTTAGAAAACAGACACAATGACTTCCCCCTACACCTGCCAAGCAAAGCTTTAATGGCAGCACCTTTGGGCGGAAAACTGACATTATTCTCAAAAAATTGGCATATTGTTACAAAAGACAAATGGATTCTGGACATTATAGACAGAGGCTACAGGTTCCACTTTCACACCCTTCCAAAAATGAGAGGCATGCCAAACCTGCCACAAAATCAAAGGGCAGAGGCACAAAAACAAGTTTCAGCTCTCATGGACATGAAAGCAATTCAAGAGGTACCTGCAAAAGAACAAGGTCAAGGGTTTTATTCCAGACTATTCCTGGTACCAAGGAAAGACAAAGATTGGAGACCTATCTTAGACCTATCCATCCTAAACACATATCTACAGGTGCCAAAATTCAAGATGCTCACATTACAGCAGCTTCTTCCCATGCTGGGCCAAGGAGTCTTGGCTGGTAACATTGGACCTCAAGGAGGCATACCTGCATGTCCCTATCAGACAAGATTGCAGAAGATACCTCAGATTTCTTGCAGGTTCAACCCATTACCAATTCTCTGGATTGCCCTTTGGCTTATCTACTGCGCCCAGTGTTTATGAAATGCCTGGCATCAGTAATTCCCTTCTGCAGACTACAAGGGATACAAATCTACCCATATCTGGATGACTGCCTGATCCAAGCGGACAGCAAGGACATACTACTGCAGCACCTGACGTTTGTAATAAAACTGTTGAACTTCGTGGGATACTGGGATACACAGTCAACAAAAAGAAATCAAAACTAATACCCTCTCAACAAATAATTTTCCTGGGTGCCAGCTTGGATACAACCACCCAGATGGCCTACCTCACGCCAGACAAGCAAGGGCAACTGTCTCACTACTTCAGAAAAATGGCAACTTAACACCAGGCTAACTGCAAGGAAAGTCCTGCAGGCTCTGGGATTCATGGCATCTTGCATCCTACTAATCCCATGTGCAAAGCTGCATATGAGGAAACTTCAATGGTACCTGAAAAACTTATGGTCTCAACACAGCCACAGCTTGGAAGCAATTATACCACTCATTCCATGCCTTCAAAAGGAATTTTTGTGGTGGACTCAAGCTTGCCAAAGAAACACAGGTCTTCCTTTCTGTGTACCTCAAGCAACTCACATCATCACAACAGACGCCTCAGACTACGCCTGGGGAGCACACATGACAGATCAGTGCATTCAGGGAAAATGGACCCGAAAAGAGAAGCACCTTCACATCAACCAAAAGGAAATGCTAGCCGTGCAAAAGGCTATTATGACCTTCAAAGACCTACTGCGTCCAGGCCAGCTATTGATAAGGACAGACAACACCACAGTGATGCGGTACATAAAGAAACAGGGGGAACTCATTCATATACCCCCTGTGCAGGCAAGCCATGACCTTATGGAACACAGCACTGGAATTGCAAATTCAACTACAGGCACAATTCCTGCCAGGGAAGGAAAACACACTGGCAGACAACCTAAGCAGAAATATGACAGATCCACACGAATGCAAGTTGCATCCTGAAGTTTTCACAAAGATAACTCGGGCATGGGGACAGCCAGACATGGATCTCTTTGCTACCCATCGAAATTGCCAGTTGAAAAAATTTTGTTCAAGGACCTATCATCCACAGGCCTGGAAAGTGGATGCACTTTCCTTCAATTGGGCAACATTGACAGTCTATGCCTTCCCGCCTCTTCCTCTGCTGCCCAAAGTTCTATTAAAAGCCAGAGCAGAGAGGCCGAAAATGATTCTCATTGCTCCAGACTGACCAAGACAACACTGGTATCCGCTCCTGAAGAGCCTGACACATTCCCCATCATGGATCCTGCCTCTAGTCCCTCTTCTGTTGTCCCAGCACAACTACAAAACCCTTCACAGCAATCTCAAAACTCTAAATCTAGCTGCATGGAGAATTCCTTGATTTCCCAACAGTTTCTCCTCTCCAAGGAGGTGCAGGATGTCATCTTGGAGGCCAGAAGACCCTCTACTAGAACGGCCTACTCCGCCAAATGGAAATGATTTTGTGCCTGGAATCAAGAAAAGGGACAGAATCCTTGGGTAATAAATATACCTCAAGTTTTACAGTACCTAGCTGAGATGTTAAACAATGGACTTTCCTTCTCCTCCAAGATCCACGCTTCAGCCATTTCTGCACAATACAACACAGATCCTCCTTTATTCTCTCACCCTCTCTTAAGGCAGTTTCTCAGAGGGGCAAAGAATATAAAACCCCCAAGGAAACTCCCAGTCCCTGCTTGGGACCTCAACTTCGTATTGGAAAAGCTGACCCTTCCTCCCTTCGAGCCAGCATCTTCAACAGAGTTACAGTACTTGTCATGGAAAACAGCCTTTCTTCTGGCTATCACCTCAGCACGCAGGTTTTCGGAGCTACAGGCCCTCATGGCTGTGCAACCATTCATCATTTTCCATCAGGACAGAGTTTCCTTACGAACCAACCCTACCTTTATGCCAAAGGTAGTATCCAGTGTAGCTTTGAATCAGACTATCCACTTACCTACCTTTTATCCTAATCCACAAAACAAAGGGGAAAGATTACTACATTCCTTGGACATTCACAGACAACTTCGTTACTATTTGGACAGAACAAGGCCATTCAGGAAATCTGAGCAACTCTTTGTGTCCTATGCTGCAGGTGCTCAGGGAAAGGCTATTTCCAAACAGACAATTTCAAAATGGATAGCCCACTGCATACGCTTTTGTTACTCATTTCATGGAAAAACTGTGCCTGCTTGCATCAGATCCCACTCCACCAGAGCCACAGCTACCTCTGCAGCCTTCCTCAGGGGGGTCCCTACCAAGGACATTTTGGAAGCAGCCACCTGGAGTTCAGTGCACGACTTTCTCCAAGCACTATCACCTCCCACTATACTCAAAATCTAGAGCAGGCTTTGCCACAGCAGTCCTGCAGGGCATCCTAGCCCCTCCTAGTTCCACTTAGTGCCTACCACCCTTACTTAGCTTTGGGATTCTACCCATCTGTTATGACTGCAGCTGTATGCACGATGAACATAGTACAGTTTTGTACCTACCATAAATGTAGATGTTCGAGTGCTCATACAGCTGCAGTCCAGGTTTCCTCCCTCCATCCCTCTTAGGACAGGCCTTATGACAAACATTTTTCATATAACCTTTTTGGGTATTCTTTTATGGTGTATTTGCTTGCAACTACTGTTTTTGATTTATCAACATTGCATCTTTGCATAACATTGTTTGCCTTCCTTCTGGGGGCACCTGACATCTGGGGCAAGAAAAACTGAAGAAAATGGCATCGGCTGCCTCTTTTATACCCCTGCCGCACTGACGTCAGGGAAGAAGCGACGACAACCGACGCCGGACCTAGACTTTGGAATTCGGCCGACCGAGGACCCGCCTGACGGCAGGATATCTGTTATGACTGCAGCTGTATGAGCACTCGAACATCTACATTTATGGTAGGTACAAAACTGTACTTTTTGTACCTACCATAAATGTAGATGTTAGAGTGGTTATGCTGCTGCAGTCCAGGTTACCCTCCCTCCATCCCCTCTACCTAACCAGGCTTTTCTTATACCTCCATGTACATCAACCTTTGGGATGCATGTCTATATGGTGTATTTGCTTACTAGTACTATTGTTTTGCACTAAGGTATGTTTTGCAAGCTTCTTATTTTGCCTTCTTAGTTTGGGGCACCTGACATCTGGGTCAAGAAAAACTGAAGAAAATGGCGTTGGCTGCCTCTTTTATACCCCTGCCGCTGTGACGTCAGGGAAGAAGCGACGACAACTGAAACTGGGCCAAGGCTTTGGAATTCAGGCCGACTGCGGGACCACCTGACGGCAGGATAACCCAAGTGTGATGACTGCAGCAGCATAACCACTCGAACATCTACATTTATGGTAGGTACAAAACTGTACTTTCCACACCAGAGGTAAACCCCTCATTGGTAAGATCAGACCATAAACAAATTTCCCTGGACATCCATATCCCGTCCCCACCCCCAGCCAAGGAAATCACTGTAAGGAATTTCTCCAAAGCCAACTTTGCACTTCTCAAGACTGAGGTGGAATCTTTCAAAGCCCTTGGGCCAGAGGATAATACAGCCCAATCCGCAGAATCCTTTACAAATGCATTCTATGAGTACCTGCAGGAATGCATGGATCGTGCTATCCCAAATAAAACCAAGACTCACTGCTCCAAAAACAGGAGACCGGTCTGGTGGACCCCGGCCATAAATAAGCTATACAACAGAAGGAGAAGCTACTACATGACAGAGCAAAATCCCAAAAAGGGAAGGCATCTCTTGATCAATATTAGCAAGAAACTTCGATCCCTCATAAAATCATCAAAGGCCAGTTTCGAAAGAAAAACTGCCCTAGACACTAAAGATAATCACAAGGCCTTCTTTAGTTATGTCAGAAACATGGGCGGAAACTCCCAGATATGCTCTGAATTGTTGCATAACTGTACAAAATATACAGAACCTACAGACATAGCCAACATCCTGGCAGACAGATTCAGCGCAAACTTCTCCCCCAAAGGAGCAAACGTCTATCCCAACTGAATGTAACCTCCCTGACATCACAGGTGCACAGGTGAAAGCTGCCCTCTCCAAAGCAAAAAACACAGCATGTATGGGACCGTACGGTGTCCCAGGCTGTGTCTTACATGAGCTCCAAGAAGAACTGAACCCTCACATTAAGTCACTGTTCAAGCTTAGCCTTACTACAGGATATGTACCCAAAGAATGGCGTACAGCTACAGTGGTCCCACTCCACAAAGGTGGTGCCACAACGGACCATAGAAACTATTGCCCATAAGCCTGACTAGTCTGGTCTGTAAAGCTATGGAGCGTATTATCATGGAACTCGTAAACAAAGACATTGGGAGTCTCCAGACACTGGATCCTACCCAATTCGGCTTTAAGGGCAGATCTTGCCTCTTAGACCTAGTTGATTTCTTTGAAACAGTTACCAAAGCCATAGATGAGGGCAAGGTAGTCCACACAGCCTACCTGGACCTCGCAAAAGCGTTCGACACAATACCCCACTCGGGCATCATAAATAAGCTTACCAGCTTAAATATCAACCCCTATATCACAAGATGGGTTGCAAACTGGCTCAGAGATAGAACCCACATGGTCAGAATCGCGGGTGCCATGTCCGAATCCAAACCCATTACAAGTGGCGTCCCACAGGGCTCAGTTCTGGGACCTCTCTTGTTCGGTATATACTTCTCTGAGGTTCAGGCTAACACGGGGGGATTATGGCTGACAAAGTTCGCAGATGACTGCAAACTGGGGGCCATAATCGAATCTCCAGCTGACACAAGCATCCTCCAAAAGGGTCTCACAGAGACGGATGCTTGGTGCCAGAACCACGGCCTCAAGCTAAATGCTAAAAAGTGCATAGTCATCCCCTTTGGGAAAAACAAGGTACCCACAAATTACCACATAGGTGGTAATCCATTAAGTATGGAAGAAGTAATTAGAGATTTGAGGACCAACATAGATAGTAATCTCTCCTTTGATAATCATGTTGCCAAAGTGGTTAGAAAGACCTTCTATATAGCCCACCTTATCACGAAAGGGTTTGCATCTAGATCAAGAGAGGTCATTGTGCCCCTCTACTCATCAGGCCCATAATTGAATGCAATGCCCTTTTTGGGATGTACCTTACCCGACAACTGCAGCAACTGGAGAGACCCCAAAAGTACCTCACCAAGAGGATCATGGGCTACAAACGGATGTCCTATGCAGCTCGACTAAAGAAACTCCAGCTCTACTCAGTTGCTTACCCACCTACTCAGAGGCGATCTATGCCTGATGTACAAAGCCATGTCAAACCCAGAATTAATGGACACGCTCCGCCTCAAAAAATCCAAGTCCCTTAGAGCTACACTCTGCAGGGACCTAAACCTCAGCACAAAAATAAATAGGACATGCTGGAGGGACAGATTAATTTCCCAGAGGCTCCCCTCACTCTGGAATAGAATCCCAATTCATGTTAGACATAGCACCTCGCTGACCCTCTTCAAGCGAAATTTGGACGCGTGGATGGGAAATCGCAAATTCACCCCTGGGATCTCTCCTGTGTCCCTGCTAGACAGAGGCACAGTAAACTAATCTTAAAAGGATACCTTCTGTGACCTACTTTACAGAGGCGCACAGTAGGCTAATCTAATAGGGAGGCGGAAGCCAAATACACTCTGGCTAGGCTTATAAATGCCCTAGGGCAGATAGCCTAGTATCTACCTATGAATCTATGAACCTATAAATATGTATATGTCTCATGAATATGTATGACAGCTGTACCAAAAAGTGAATGTTCTAATAAGAAAGGCATGAACTATGGATGGAAAAGGTAGAATTCCAAAAGTGAATGGGATTAATATGTTAGAAAAATTACTATGTACTAATCAAGAAATACCAACAATTAAGTGTAAAAGGCAGAAAACCGATACTATCGTTAAGCATAAGGAATGGTAATATGCACTATAAGAAAATTACAGAATACATCGTCATCTCAGAGCAGAGAATAATTGAATATTGATTCCATTTCAGTGCACAATTGAGATTAAGGGAGTCATTAAGACCTGGATGAATTTCTGCCCCTAAACATAACCGCCATTTCAGTTCCTGTACCTGGAGTAAGTTGTCAGTCACCAAAGAAATTGATTTGTTCTAAAATGAAAAAAGAAAACTTAGTAAACCTTGCACATGTCAGGCTGTGTTTCTCTAGAGCATTAGATGATTCAACGTTTCTTACTGCAAAGTTATGCTCTGTAATTTTCGCATAGTTTTGCCTCTGTAAAAACAGTTGCAAGAGGATCACGCTGCCCAGTAGACTACAAGGGTTACTATTACAATCAAAATATTGTTTAAATGAAACTTTGAAATTGCAATGAGGAAAGAAATTACAAGAGCTTTTATAAATAAAATTACAACATACCCATTTACCGCAAGCAAACATACCTTTCAGATTTGTTTGAACAGAATCTGGGGACAACAAAAAAGGAAAGTCATTTCTTTCAAAAGAAGATCTCAAAGTTTTGGTACGTTTATAGGTAAAATTAGGTTCGTTACCTAAATTCTTCTTTACACTAGCGTCACTTAAAATTATCTTCCAGTTTTCATGCAAAGTATTTCTGACAACTTCCAGATCTCTACTAATAGGCAAAGAAAAGCTCATGGTCATGTCTGTCATCTTCTGCCACTCTAGTGGAAGGAAAACCAAATTTCAAAATCGGTTGTAATTTGGTAATTCTATCTCTTGTCACTTGCTCTCTGATGGTATGTACCAAGTAAATCGGATAGTTTTATTGAAGAAATAGTTCAGATACATAGTCCGCTTCCAATTCAAAGTCAGTATCTTCACTAAATAATCGCAACTGCAGAGTTGAAATTCCTTTCTTGGAAAACAGCCTTCCTTCTAGCCATCACTTCAGCAAGAAGATTGTCTGAATTACAGGCCCTCATGCAGTGGAGCCCTTCATCTTCCATACAGACAGGGTGTCCCTCAGTACCAATCCTTCCTTTATGCCCAAGGTGGTATCCAGTGTGGCCCTTAATCAGTCCATTCATTTGCCAACCTTCTTTTCTAATCCACAGAACAAAGGGGAACGAATACTGCACTCTTTGGACGTGCACAGACAACTAAGATTTTATTTGGGCAGGACCAAGCCTTTCAGAAAAACTGAACAGCTGCTAGTTGCATTTGCTGCAGGGGCAGAGGGGAAGGCCCATTTCAAAGCAAACCATTTCTAAATGGATAGGCCATTGTATTCATTTCTGCTATAAACACCATGGAAAACCTACTCCACGAGGGATAAGATCACATTCCACCAGGGCTGCATCTACTTCAGCCTTTCTCAGAGGTGTTCCTATCAGGGACATCCTAGAAGCTGCTACCTGGAGTTCTGTTCATACCTTCACCAAGCATTACCAGTTGCCTATTTTCTCAAAATCCAGAGCTGGTTTTGCCACTGCAGTCGTGCAGGGCCTAATAGCTGGTCCTAAAGCTCTAATTGCCTCCTCCCTTCCTACACAAATGTAATGACTGCAACAGTGAAACACGAAGAACTTAGTACAGCTGTGTACACTTACCATAAATGTAGATGTTCGAGTGTATTCATTGTTGCAGTCCTGTATGTTCTTTGTGTTTCACTGTTGCAGTCATTACATTTTGGTTATCCTGCTGGCAGGTTGCCCTCAGTCGGCCTGAATTTCAAAGTCTTGGGTCCTGCGTCTGTTGCTGTCGCAGCTTCCCTGACGTCAGGGGTATAAAAGATGCTGCCGACGCCATTTTATTTAGTCTTTCTTGCCGCACGGTGCCCGAAGCAGAAGCAGTTCCCAAGTGCCTGTCGGCCGACTCCTGAGATTTTCGTGTTCGAGTTTCAGATCTGAAGTCATCATTAAAAGCTAAGTACCCCGTTGGGGAAACTTTCTTCTTGCTCCAGACCAATGTCAGAAAAACTTAATTGTATTTCTTGTGGAAAGCAAATACCTCAGAAGGACTTTCATTTGTATTGTATTCCTTGCCTAGGCCCTGACCACGACGTTGCTAGTTGTCGGTTTTGTTCTAGATTTAACCAACACACACTATTAAGCGTCGGTACGATTTTGCATTAAGATATTTTGGGCGAAGATTTAGTTATACAATGTCGTTGGATAGCCATCAGACTACCGGAGTTCACAAAAAACGAAAAGAAAAAGACAGGCAACCGAGGCCCAAAACCGACGACAAAGCTTCTAAGCAAGTTGCAGGTTCGCCGGTCCTCAGTGAGGCGCTTTCGCAGCCCCTGACACCCACTACTTTAGAGTCGCAGGCCGCTACTGACTCCCACGTGGAGTCAGCCAGGCTGCTGGAAACTCAAGATATTGGAGCCTCGGAGATAATTCCCTCAGATGGGTCCGAAGCCGCTGAGCAGGCATCTGCTTCTGAGGGTGTATTCAAACCAAACAATTATATATTAAACCGACTTCAAAGACAAAGGCTAAAACACCTTTAAAGGCAAAGAAACAAGTTCAACAGCCACAAGGACAGGCCTCGATGCCCAAAGAACAGATGCTCAAAATGGCCGAAGACTTAATTACCTTGATCAGGGGTTCCCATCCCCCTCCTAAGAGGCCTAGGCAAGAGACAGATTATTAATCTTCAGATCAGTTTTCCATTTCTTCTGATTCCTCTTCTGATCAGGGATACTCCCCCCCACCCCCAATGAGGATTCTGATGCTGAAGAGTCAATTCCTTCAGCTTCTCCTCCTGAGGACTACTCTTTTTGGGGAAACATTGCATACCATGAGGGAACATTTCCACTAGAAGAGCCAAGATTTTTCAGAATCTAAGAAAAGGCTGAGACTTCCTATTACTACCTCAACACAGGCCTCTAGCTGTTCCACCTGTGTTAGAGATTGTAGATGATGTGTTCTCGGAGTCTAGTCTGACCCCCTGACTCTTCTACCTCCAGCTCCTGTTAAGCCGTACAGATACTACAAGGGTCCCTGACTCTCATAAATTCCTTTTCAAAAACCCTTGTGCAGACCCAGAAACTATTTCACAGGGTCCAAAAGGGGTCAAGGCTTCTACTGCAAAAAACCCTACCCCCTCTGACAGGGATTCTAGGACACTGGATAGATGGGGAAAAAAGATTTACACATCTGCTACTTTGGCTATAAGGGTTTTTAAATTGTCAGTTTCATATGCTCAAATATCAGCAATATATCATGACACTGCTTAAACAAAAAATGATGACAAATTCTGAATGTGCAGAAAACAAAGAAATGCAGGATTTATTGCATGCAGCTGAACAAGTTGGAAAGCATACTTTGCAATCTGGGTTCGATTCTCTGGAGGCCTCCTGCAGGGCCGCTGTAACTGGTTCTGTCATTAGGAGGCATACTTGGTTAAAGGAACAAAATCTGCCCGACCTTGTTAAAGCAAAATTATTAGATGCTCCTTTACAACATGATACCTTGTTTGGTGTTAAGGCAGAAGAGGTGTTAAAGAAAATGGAGGACAAAGCTAAATCTATGCAAACGGCCAAGGATTTCTTACAGGTACAGCCACCTAGATTTAGCAGACACTGGCCTACAAAGAATTGGTCCTTTCCAGTCTCAGACAGACCACAAAGGGGCAGATCCAGACACCCTAGAGGCAGATCATAGCCGTAAGCTTCCTACAGGTCTAAGCAGTGGAGTGCCTCTACCTCCAAAGGTGGAGAAGACAAATCACAGCCATACAGGAGACAGTCCCATTGACTTCCCCTTGCCTGCACCAAGCACTTATCTTCTGGCAGCACCCTTAGGGGGAAAACTAGCACTTTTTTCTCAAAATTGGCACATTATAACCCAGGACAAATGGGTTCTAGACATAGTGGCACAAGGCTACAAGTTTCATTTCCATACCCTGCCAAGAGCAAACGGTTGGCCAGACCTGCCAAAAAAAATCAATGGGCAGAGGCTCAAAAACAAGTTGCAGCTCTCATGGACATGAGGGCAATTCAACAAGTGCCACAGCAAGAGCAGGGACAAGGATTTTACTCAAGACTGTTCTTGGTACCCAGAAAGGACAAAGCATAGAGACCAATACTGGACCTATCTATTCTAAACACTTTCCTGGATATACCAAAATTCAAGATGTTGACCTTACAGCAGCTTCTGCCCATGCTGGGCAGCAAGGCTTGGCTCGTGACTTTAGACCTAAAAGAGGCATATCTGCATGTCCCAATCAGACAATCATGCAGAAGATACCTCAGATTCAAGGCTGGCTCAAAGCATTACCAATTCTCTGCACTGCCCTTTGGCTTATCTACTGCACCCAGGGTCTTCACAAAGTGCCTGGCACCAGTAATTGCTTTCTGCAGACAAAGAGGAATTACAAATATATCCTTACTTGGACGACTGCCTCATTCAAGCAGAGAACAAGGACATTCTACTACAGCATCTGACGTTTGTGAAAAGACTTTTAACATGCCCAGGGTACACAGTCAACAAAAAGAAATCAAAATTAGTACCCTCTCAAGAGATAATATTCCTGGGGGCAAGCTTAAATACAACTGCCCAGATGGCTTATCTCACTCCAGGCAAACAAAGGGAACTGACTACCTATTTCAAGGAAATGGCAACAAAGACCCAGTTATCGCAAGAAAAATTCTGCAGGCTTTGGGTTTCATGGCATCCTGTATCTTACTAATTCCATATGAGGAAAATTCAGTGGTACTTAGTGTCTGGACACAGCATTGCCACAGTCTGGAAACAATGATTATTCTAATACCCTGCCTGCAACAGGAATTTCGATGGTGGGCAAAGGCTTGTCACCAAAACAAGGGACAGCCATTCTCACTACCCCCAGCCAGGCAGAGCCTAATGACGGATGCATCGGATTATGCCTGGGGGGGGGGGGGGGCACACATGGCAGGAAGAGGCATTCAGGGCACCTGGTCCACAAACCAAAAGCATCTACATATCAATCAAAAAGAGATGCTAGCTGTTCAAAATGCCCTGACTGCCTTCAAGGACCTACTTCATCCGGGACAACTACAGATAAAGACAGACAACACCACAGTCATGTGGTACATAAACAAGCAGGGGGGAACTCATTCTTACCCCTATGCAGACTGGCCATAGCTTTATGGGACACAGCATTGACTTACCAAGTTCATGTGCAGGCACAATTCATGCCAGGAAAGGAAAATACTCTGGCAGACGAACTAAGCAGAAACCTCATGGATCCCCACGAGTGGCACCTGGATCCACAAGTCTTCAGCATGATAACAATGGAATGGGGACGCCCGGGCATAGATCTATTTGCCTCCCCTCAAAACAATCAACTAAGAAAATTCTGCACAAAGACTCATCACAGACGAGCTTGGAAAGTGGACGCCTTATCTTTCAACTGAACAAACCTATCAGTATATGCCTTTCCTCCACTGCCTCTCCTCCCCAAAGTACTCCTAAAGGTCAGGCAGGAGAAACCAAAAATGATTCTGATTGTCCCAGACTGGCCACGCCAGTACTGGTATCCGATCTTAAGGAACTTGTCCCAATGCCCAGCCTGGGCCTTACCTCAGATACCTCATCTACTGTCCCAACAAAACAGTCAGATTCTGCACACCCAACTCAGGACCCTAAACCTGGCAGCATGTCAGATAATGTAGTCATACAAACCACACCACTCAGTAAAGCTGTGATGGATGTAATTTTAGAAGCCAGAAGGCCTAGTACTAGAAAATCCTGTGCTGGGAAATGGAAAAGATTTTGCGCTTGGAACCAAGCTCAAGGAACTGATACAGCTGTCCCAAATGTTCCTCAGATTTTGCAATATTTAACTGAGATGCTGGACAAAGGCCTATCTCTTTCATCAATTAAAATCCATGCCTCTGCCATTTCGGCTCATTACAATACAGAGCCACCACTCTCTTCTCATCCTTTATTTAGGCAGTACCTCAGATGAGCCAAAAACTTAAGGCCTCCAAGGAGAACGCCAACACCTGCATGGGACCTCAATTATGTCTTGGAAAAATTCACCTTACCTCCTTTTGAGCCAGCGGCTACTGCGGACATAAAGTTCTTATCTTGGAAAACAGCTCTGCTCCTAGCAATAACTTCTGCAAGATGAGTTTCAGAGCTACAGGCTGTCATGGCTGTGGAACCCTTTATCATTTTCTAGCCAGACCAGGGTCTCTCTGAGAACTATCCCTACATTTATGCCTAAGGTGGTATCCAGTGTAGCCCTTAACCAAACAATTCATTTGCCAACTTTTTATCCAAATCCACAGAACAAGGGGGAGAAAATTCTGCATTATTTGGACATACACCGACAACTTCGATTCTACTTGGACAAAACTAAAGTTTTCAGAAAGAGCAATTAGTAGTGGCATATGCCACAGCATCACAAGGAAAGGCCATCTCCAAGCAGACTATTTCAAAGTGGATAGGTCACTGCATTCGTTTCTGCTACTCACAACATGGCAAACTAGGCCACATTCAACCAGAGCTGCAGCCACTTCTGCAGCCTTTCTCAGGGGAGTACCAACCAAAGACATTTTGGAGGCTGCTGCTTGGAGTTCAGTGCATACCTTTACAAAACATTACAGTCTGCCTCTTTACTCTAAATCCAGGGCAGTTTTTGCCACTGCAGTTCTGCAGGGCCTCTTAGCCGCTCCTAATGCTGTTTAGCTCTAGCCCCCCATCCATAGCTTTGGGACTCAACCCAAATGTAATGACTGCAACAGTGAAACACGAAGAACATAGTATAGTTGTGTACACTTACCATAAATGTAGATGTTAGAGTGTATTCACTGTTGCAGTCCAGGTTACCCACCCGCCATCCCCCTTATTTTTGCTGGAACCTATCTTTAATTTTCTAATCTATACAACCTAGATGGTATATTTGCTTATAGAGGAAGGTAAAACTTATTTTGGTGCATGGATGTTTTATTTACCTAATTTTAGCCTACCCTTTTGGGGGCACCTGACATCTGGGGCAAGAAAAACTAAATAAAATGGCCTCGGCTGCATCTTTTGTACCCCTGACGACCTGACGTCAGGGAAGAGGCTACAGCAACCGACGCAGGACCCAAGACTTTGGAATTCAGGCCGACTGAGGGCAACCTGCCAGCAGGATAACCCAAATGTAATGACTGCAACACTGAATACACTCTTAACATCTACATTTATGGTAAGTGTACACAACTGTACTTTACCCTCCTTCCAGTCCCCTGACTTCTATTTGCTATACCTCTCTTCTTGTGTACTGTATTTAAGCTTTCTGGTGTATTTGCTTATAATTGGGGGTGTATTCTTGTATATAATTGCTTCCCATTATGGGGGCACTTGACATCTGGGGACGAAAAACTGATGTAATGGCATCGGCTGCATGCTTTGTACCCCTGACGTCACGGAAGAAGAGCCAGCAACCGACGCAGGACCCAAGACTTTGTTCAGGCCGGCTGAGGGCTACCTGCAAACAGATAACCCAAATGTAATGACTGCAACTGTGAATACACTCGAACATCTACATTTATGCTAAGTGTACACAACAGTACTTTACGGAGCCCTCATATCTGAGATCTTTGAGGATGATGTCTGATCCGAAGACTGGCCTTTCTTCCACTCCAGTCATGCTCCTGAGTTGCCTGGCTTTGAACTCTTTGGAGAAGTATAACTCTCGGAGTTGAAGCCTCAGCTGTGGGCTGTTGGGGTTAAGTCGAAAGCTGTTTGAGTGGTCCTTGTCTGTTTTATCCTTGAAGCTGGATATCTCCACTCTGACTCCTTCCTCAAGGCAGGGATCCACAGGAATTCAGAGATGGTCACGTAGCTTTGTCACCTATGTGACGGGCTGTTTCTCCGTGAACTTCTGCCTTTGAGATAGTGGAGAGGACTTCCTCTATAGCCTCAGAGGACAGTATCCTTACACTTTTCAGATACAGCTCTCCCTACATGGAATTTAAGCTCTGAACCTCGCATGCCTATTCCACTGGGACAGCCACCCCGTACTAGCCTTCAGACCATCCTCATCCAGGACTCCCCACTTCTGGTACTTCACGAAACCAATCCCATTGATGAGGTCACTAGGAAGAGAGCATGCAAAAGGACTTGCCTAGATTCCCCTCAGGAATCTGTCAGTGAAGATTTGGACTTAGATGGAAGGATGGACCCCCCCCCCCCCCAGATCTCCGCCAAATGTCTTCTTTGGAGAGATCCTGGAACAGAGAGATGGATGGTCTTCCGATGCCCCTTTCCAAGAGGGAGTCAGTGTTTCTGGAGGCTTTCAGAGCTGGTCCAGCTTACATCTTGGGTGGTCCCTTCGGTTGATGACTTGACTGACCTCATCTCATGCCAGGCATGGAAAGAGCCTGATGCAACAGAGCCCCTACCTTAGAGGTTTGGTACGTTTTTAGTCCCAGCTAAAGATGGGGCCCCCTGGAGGAAGGGAGTCCCTATAGATGCCATGGTAGTGGAAGCAAGCCAGTAAGAGGGAGGTTTTGTAAGAGAGCTCATCTGTCCATCCCCCTACTAGAATGTCCAATACCTTGGCCAAATTTGGCAAGCACATTTATGCCTCAACAAACTTTGCCCTTCGTTCTGTGAATTATTTGGCACTTTCACCAGACTGCAGAGAGATTTGACAAAGGAGCTTTCCACCTCTTTTTCATGGTCCGTGCTTATGGAGGACCAGAAAATATTTCTTCAGAACTGGCTACCCTCCAGTTTATTTCCAGTATGTCCATGATGTTGATCTCTCATGCAACTGAGGGTTCAGGCATTGAAATCAGGAGTCATGCCTGGATTCTCCTTTGTGGTTTTGCGGAGCCTTTCACATCTTTGTTCATCAGTGCTCCTTTTGTTGGATCATCTTTGTTCAGCCTCATGGTTAGGAAACTCTCTCCAGAAGCAAGAAAGATGGTCAAGACCCTGTCTGCCATTGGGATCTATTTTTATACCCATCACATATCTTTTCCAGGAATAAATGAGGTGGTAAAATGTGCTTTCATAAATCCCAAGGGCCTTTCCAGGAGTCATGAGGAGGTGGATCTTCCTTGGCAGAGGGGAGATCTCTAATGGAAGACACCATACTTGTGGCAGGATGGGCTGCAAAACCAGGGCCTGACTGCTGCAGTCTGGTGGCTGGGGCACTTATCTCGCCACCCAGATGCCTTCTCATTCATCACACAAGACACTCGGGTGCAGAAAATTGTATCCAGTAGTTATTTCATACTGTTTTCCCAAATTCTACTAGGAAAAACAAAAGAAATCCTGGATGTTCTACAGAATCAGAGGGAAGCAGCAACCTTGGAAATAGGAAAGCTGCTAGAAAGGGTCATCCAAAAGTTCCCCCAGATCAACGAGGTTCCGGAAATTACTCTATTCTTTTTTGGTGCCAAAGAAGGCAAGGGGACTTGAAACCAGTTCTGGATCTCTGGCAACTAAACCAGTATGTAAAATACTCAGTTCTGGATGATCATGGTTCACTCCATTTTACCTCTACTGTGAAAGAACGACTGTGCTTTCTTCAAGATGCATACTATCCTGTGGAAATGAACAGACGCTCCAGAAGATACCTGCTGCTGATCTTCGTGTTTCACTGTTGCAGTCATCACATTTGGATTATCTGCTTGCAGTAGAACCTCAGTCGGCCTGATTATCAGTCTTGGGTCCTGTGTCGGTTACTGTTTCATCTTCCATGGCGTCAGGTAGTCAGGGTTATAAAGCATGCAGCCGATGACATTACATCAGTCTTTCTTACCATGTGGTGCCCGAAGCAGAAGCAGTTCACAAGTGCCGGTTGGCCGACTCCTGAAATTTTCATTTTCGAGTTTCAGAACCGAAGTCTTCAACTAAAACTAAGCTACCCCATTGGGGAAACTTTTTCTTGCTCTAAACCGATGTCAGTAAAAGTCAGTAATTGCATTTCTTGCTGAAAGCAAATACCTCATAAAGATTTTCATTCATACTGTATTCCTTGCCTAGGCCCTGACCACGATGTACCTCGCTGTCAGTTTTGTGCCTTATTTAAACAGGGAACTATTCGTAGTTGGTATATGTACGCTTCTAAATATGTTGGTGCTCAGTTCAGTTATCCAGATATGTCTTCGGTCCCGACTACCGACATTCCGAAAAAACGCAAAGATAAAGACAGACACAGGCTGCCTAGGTTCAAAGCTGCCGACTACGCTTCTAAGCTAGTCGCCAGTTTGCCGGTACTCAGTGAAGCGCTTTCGTAGCCCCTGATACCCACTACTTCAGATTCGCGGGCCTCTACTGAGACCCATTCAGAGTCTGGAATGCGGCGTGATGTTTCAACTGTGGAACCTGTGGATGCCTCTACCTTGGATGGGTCTGGAGCCGCTGTGCAGGCACCAGCTTCTGAGGGTGTATTCAGGCCTACTGACTTGCATATTAAACCAATGCCATCTTCTTCTTCAAGGCCTAAAACTCAAACCATGCCTAGAAAACCGATGCCCAGACCGCATGGTCAGGCCTCTATGCCTAAAAAACAAATGATAAGAATGGCTGAAGACCTTACTTTAATCAGGGGAAGCCAACCTTCCCCCTCTAAGAGACCTAGGACTGAATTTGCTTATGATACTTCTGATCAGGATTCTAAAATTTCTGCTTCCCCTGATGACCAGGATTTACCCTTATCTACCTGTGAGGATTCTGATGCAGAGGAATCTATTCCCTCTGCTTCCCCCCCAGAGAATTTCTGTTTTGGTGAAACCTTGCATACTCTTAGGGAGCATTTTCGCTGGGAAAGCCAGGATTTCTCTGATTCTATAAAGAGGCTTAGAGATTTCTTACTCCTGCCACAACACAGGCCTTTAGCTATCCCCCCTGTACTAGACATTGTTGATGATGCCTTTTTGGAATCTAGCTTGGCCCCGGACTCTCTACCTCCTTACCCCCAGAAAACCTGATAGATATTACAGGGTTACTGACTCTCTCAAGTTCCTTTTTAAAAGTCCTACTGCGGATCCTGAGACCATTTCACAGGGACCCAAGGGCATTAAGGCTACTACTGCCAAAAATACTACCCCCTTTGATAGAGGTTCCAGGGTGCTGGATAGATGGGGTGATAAGAAGGTATACACTTCTGCAACCTTGGCCACTAGAGCCTTAAACTGCCAGTTTCATATGTTAAAGTATCAGCAGCATATTATTGGATTGCTTAAAGAGAAAATGATGTTGATTCCTCACTGTGGTGAAAATAAGGATTTACAGGATTTAATGCATTCTGCTGAACAAGTTGGAAAACATACTTTGCAATGTGGTTTTGATTCAATAGAGGCATCTTGCAGGGCTGCTGTCACTGGGTCTTTACTTAGAAGGCATGCTTGGCTTAAGGAGCAGTCTTTGCCAGATCATGTTAAAGCTAAATTGCTGGCAGCTCCCTTAAATCAGGACTGCCTGTTTGGCAACAAGGCAGAAGTAGTACTTAAAAAGATGGAGGAAAAAGCTAAATTGATGCAAACTGTTAAAAGATTTTTTTACAAGTACAGCTTCCAAGATTTAGTAGGCCCTCTAAGAATTGGTCCTTTCCTGCCTCTTCCAGGCCTTTTCAGTCCAAACCCAAAACCAGCAGAACACCCAGGCTTCAGTCCCAGGGTACGCACAGGACTAAGCAGTGGGGGGCTCCCACTTCCAAAAAAGAAAAGCAATGGTCATCATCCCCCATTTTAAGAAGGCGGGAGGCTATAATCGGGGGAAAACCCCCCTAAAGGCCGGGGCACCGAACTTTGTGGGCCCAATTTCGGACCCCTCCCTTTTCTACCTAGCCCCAGGGTCTTCCCTGCTCGGGAGATTCTTTGAACTGGTTTCCGGGGGTTTTCTGGAGCGGTTTCTCCAAAAAAAGGTAAGGAAATTTACCTCCAAGGTTTACTTTTTAAATAAAATTTTATAACCCTTTTAATCTATTCGGAAAAATTAAAAACTTGGATATTCAGACCCAATTTTTAAAATAAAAACCGGTCTGAATTTTGGGACCCAGGCTTTTCCCCCAAACTCCTGAGAGAAAATGGTTTTTTAACCCCCTTGGACTTAAACCCATAATTTAAATTCCCAAATTGAAAGGGGGAGAATTTTTGTGTGAAAGGTCCCAGGACTTCCCTGAAGGGGGGGGGCATCTTTCGGGGGAAAAATCAATGGCCCAAATTTGGTACTCTACTAAGTTCTGGTTTGGGGGGGCAGTTTTTAGAACATTTGCTTTTCTTTCGGGATTTTGCGTTGCACAACTTTTAGTTGGAAAAAAAAAGGGAAAACCGTTAAGGACCCTAAAATTTGGAAGGCCCCAATGGGTCCTTTTGCCCCCCCGGGTCACCAACCCAAGAAGGCTAGCAAGAATTGTTTAGAGTGGCTAAACCATTGGAAAAGAGGGCCCCCTGGACTGTTTGCTAATCCCAAATCAAGCCTTTCCCTATTCCCTAGGGAATCCCAGGAAAATGATTCATTCCCCGGCCCCTTTTTTGATTTTTTTCCCCGATACAAATTTCTCCAAAAAAAAAACCCACGGAAAACCCAGTCCTTTTTCCTAAATTTGGTTTTTTTGACAAGAGGGAGGCCCAAGCCTCTTTGACCACCAAAACCCACCTTGCCTCCATCTACACTTGGTAAACCCCAATTCCGGGTCTATTTTTCATGCTTCTATTAGGGCAAGTTCCCCTTTCAAACTGTAAAGGAAGCTTTTGTATTCGGGCAATCCAGAATCCTTTAAGCCCTTTGAATAAAATTTGTTTTTCAAATTTTTCCTCAGGGTTTCCCCCACAAGGGTTCTTTTTCAATTTCCATTAAAGAATTTTTCTTTATCCCACGACTTTGTAAACCAAAAGGGGCTTTTAAAATTGACCCAAAGCACGGGGTCAAACAATTTTTAAATTTGTTTAACCCCCTTTTTCCTTATTTTTGGGAAACCCTTTTTTTGGTCCCATTCTCCGCGGGGAAACAATTAAATTTCTCAAAAAACCCCATTTGCTTTATCTGCAATTTTTTTTAAAATTCATCCTTTTCCTAAATTTGCTTTTAAAAATTAATGTATTAAACCCATTTTTCAAAATCCAATAAAGGAGAATATGTTAAAAATTGTTTCCCAAAACGCTGGTTTTGGTAGAACGTCACAAAAATTTTTTGGGGCCCTAAAAAAAAAGGGGAAATTAAAAAAACTCTTTTTTGGGTTAATGTTTTTTCCTATTTTATTTTCTTAAAAAATTTTTTGAAAAACCCCAAAGGAATTAAAGGGTCTGTTAATTGGTTTTACTTAGTTTTTCCCGGGCTGTTTTTTTCCCCTTTAAAAGGTTTCTGGGGAAGGGAACCTTTTTCCACTTTAAAACCCCCCTATTCCTGGGAAAAGGATAAAAAAGGGTGTTGAACATATACTTGAAGTTTGTTTTAAAAACCCTTGGGGGTTTTATCTGTTTGTTTTTACTTCCCCCTCCCCCCTTGGGCCTAGGGGTCCGGTCTCATTCGTTCGATTGATTGTTGTAAAAATGTTTGAGATTAATTTTTATTTTATAATTTTATTATTTTCGTCAAGTTAGGCATAGTTTTTCCTGAGGGGTTTGCTTGCCAGATCGGGAAAAGGCGGGGGGTTGGGGGTTTGGGCTCCTTTTTTCCCATGGAGCGGGGGCACACCAGGTGGGCTAACCCCATTTTCGGGCAGTAACACCCCTGGCCCCGGGAAGGGCTAACCTTCCCCCCTTGGTCGCTGGGGTCTTCACCTCTGCTCCAGTCGGAGCGCAGTCATCGCTCATCCCACTCTTCTCTGTCCTCAAGACTTTCGGACCATGACTTGGAAAGAGTGGTCAGTAGGCTGTTAAAAATCGCAGGCCGTAGCCAAAATGTTGTCCAGCCCCCCTCATCAGGTGTCTGCTCGTCCACGTCTGTAGATATTCCTTCTCCGACTCATCCTTTGAGCTCGGAGCCGGAGTGCATTGGGGTTCGAGTCGTGGAACCGTCGGCTCTGATACCTTCCCCTTCGGTTCCGTCGTCGGCTCCGATCCCTTCCATGGTACCATCCCTGGAGGGGTCTGGGCGCTGGGACTCCCTCGTCGGCTGCGAGGGGGCGAGTGGCATTGGACCCTTGTCCGACCCTGCTCTCCCCCTCAGGGCTTCGGCTCAGGTGAGCTCTGCTCCCACATCTGCCTCGGAGCAGTCCCCCTCGGTGCGGAGAGGGATTCTGGTTTCTTCGGAACCTGAGCCCTCTCTGCGTCCGAGCAGGGATGCCTTCGAGGTGATGAGTGTACTGGACCCCGAGTCAGTCCCACGATTGACCCCATCGGCTCCTCCCCCTAGGATGCCTGCGTCAGCCTCTGCCCCTCTTCCAGATCCCAAGCATTGGGATCCAGTGCTCCAGGGCACCCCTTTGGGTGTATCTTCCTCTTCCAAGGCCTCCCCTGATCATTTAGAGGCGCCACCCCGTAAGAGGAAATGCAAGAGGAAGCATGTTGACTCCCCTGAGTCTGTCACATCAGATACCGACTTAGAGGATTCGGAAGGGTCCCAAAGATTCCCCTCTGAAGATGTCTCCTTCTCGGACATCCTTGAGATGCTTAGGCAGAGGGGGAACTGGACTGCCCTAAGTCCTTCTGAGGATGAGTCGGTATTTCTAGACGCATTTGGATCCCGACCTTCCACCTCCTGGGTGTCTCCGCCTTTCGACCCACTGATGTCTGTGGTGGCTCGGAAGGCGTGGTCAGCTCCAGACTCAGTGGAACCGAACCCAGAAGACCTCCCAAAGTCATTACTACACCACAAGACAAACAGTTTTTGACCAAAGGTGTCCCCGTTGATGCCATGGTGGTAGCGGCGGCCACAAAGGAGGAGTTGGCAGAAACTTCTTCATCTGTCCATCCTCTTAACAAGGAGTCCAGGGCGATGGACTGATATGGGAAGCGGATGTTCTCTTCAGCGACTTTCCATGAGGTCCCTGAATTATTTGTGCCACTTTACCAGTCTTCAAAGGGATCTCCTTAGAGATACCCTTCAAGATCCATCAGCTGAGGGGGCCCAGGCTAAAGCAGCCTCCCAGCTGGCGATTCTTAATTCAGTGGTGAACTCCTCCATGAGGCTCATTTCGTATGCAGCCGATGGTGTGAGTAGAGCCGCAGGCACAGGCGTTGCCCTAAGGAGACACGCTTGGATGCGGCTATGTAACTTTGCGGAACCCTTCAGAGCATCTTTCACTAACACCCCCTTTGATGGTTCCTCTCTCTTTGGATCACAAGTGAAGGACACCCTTACCAGGTGTGAGCAGGAAGGCAAGACTCTCTGCCGTAGGAGTCTGTTTTTCCACTCCTTCCAGACCATATCCCAAGGGTCAGAAGAGTGGAGAGATGTGGCTCTGGAAATCCCAGGGAGCCTTGCCGGACACACGTGGTGAGTTCCCATCCAGGAGCAGAGGAGGGCACAATAATAGGCGCCTCCCTCATGGCAGAGGGGGTCCACAAAATCAGGGCAGTAGAGAATCCTTCTCTGAAAAGCCCTTCCAGCATCCCTGAAGGATTGCCCGGCTGTCCACCTCTGGAGGCAGTCTGGGGAAGATTATCGCTGTACCCAAGAGCCTGGCAAGACATAACACAAGACACATGGGTACAGTCCGTTATATACCGGAGGCTACAGAATTCCCTTTATTCGCACCCCCTTAAGGTCAAACAAGTCCCTTCCAGACGTTCCACCCAATCTAAGGGACCAAGCACTTCAAGAAATCTCAAAACTGCTAAGAAAAAGTCCCAGCAGACCAACAAGGATCTGGAATTTACCAAAAAAAGACAGGGGACTGGAGACCCATTCTGGATCTCAGCAGACTGAACAGGTCTGTACAAAGAACGAAGTTTCGGATGGTTACGCTACAGTCCATTTTACCCTTCCTGGGTCAGGACAATTGGATGTGCTCTATAGATCTTCAGGATGCATACTACCATATCAAAATGGACAGACGCTTCAGAAGATTCCTTCGCTTCTGACTGGGAGCCAGCCATTATCAGTTCAGAGCTCTGCCCTTAGGTCTCACCACAGCCCCCAGGGTGTTCACCAAATGTATGGCAGTAGTTACCGCACACTTGAGACGGCAAGGATTCCAGGTGTTTCCATATCTAGACGACTGGCTCCTCACTGCTACCACCAGGCATCACCTTCTGCGAGCCAGAGACTGCAGTATCGGGACTTGCTCCAGGCTAGGTATCACAATAAATTTCGAAAAGTCTGCATTGTCGCCTTGTCAATCTGTCACCTTTATAGCCGCAAACTTAAATACCAAAGACATGTCAGCGAGCCTTCCACCAGACAGGGTATTAGTGATTCGCCAACATGTGAAGATTTTATTGGCATGCAAAAGAATTCAAGCCAGGTTTGTCCTCAAAACTCTGGGTCTCATTGCAGCAGCAATCATACTCGTCCCTCTAGCTCGTTTTCACACGAGGATTCTCCAGTGGCTTCTTTTCACCCAGTGGTCCTTCCAGCAGCTTCCCATGTCTTACATGATTATGATCACACAAGGTGCAAGAAGCACCTTGCGTGGTTGATGGTCTCCACTTCAGTGTCCCACAGCAGACCATTTGTACTCCCCCCTCCAGTTGCTACGGTGACCACGGATGCCTCCCTGATCAGGTGGGGGGGCATTATCAGGACAGAACAGTCCAAGACACCTGGCAACCTCATGAGTACCATCTGCATATAAACGTCTTGGAGATGAGGGCCGTGCTCTTAGCATTGCAAGCTCTTCAGGACTCTCTTCCTATCGGGACCATTGCAATTCAAACGGACAATATGTCAGTAGTGTGGTACATCAACAAGCAGGGCGGAACCAGGTCCTACCCCCTATGTCGAGAAGCACTCAGACTCTGTCAGTGGGCGATCTCTTCCCAACAGTTTCTGATCGCAACGCACATCCATGGGAGGTCCAACGTCATAGCAGACAGGCTGAGCAGAGCGATTCTCATGCCTCATGAGTGGTCTCTGAATCAGGTAGTTGCAGACCAAGTCTTCCGCAAATGGGGACAACCTTGCTGCGACCTTTTTTGCAACTCCCTTCAACAGCAAGTGCAGCAATTTCTTCTCTCTCCTTCCACTTCCCGGACATTCCCCCAGAGACGCTCTAGTCCACGATTGGTCTCAGAGACTTCTTTATGCATTCCGTCCTTTTCCTCTAATCCCAAAGCTAATACAGAAAGCTGCCATATTGGGCTGCAAAATGATCCTCATTGCTCCTTATTGGCCTCGACAAATATGGTTCCTGTATCGCCGTCTTCTCGAGCAGCCTTGGACTCTGGACCTAGTTCCAGACCACCTGATTTATCAGTCAGGCGGGCTGCACCAATCCCTACGATCTCTCCAACTCACTGCTTGGTTGCTCCACTTCCAACTTTAGCCAGGCTTCCAGATAATCTCCTCCTCTGTGCGTGAAATCCTTTTGTCATCGCACAAGTCTACAACTAGAAAAACTTACGCTAGTAAGTGGAAATGTTTTTCTTCCTGGGCAGAGGCTAAGAGTATAGACCCCTTTTCAGCCCCTGTACACCACATTTTGGAATTTCTTGCAGAACTCTTCCATGCGGGGTCCGCTTCCGCTACGATTAGAGTTCAGTTAGCTGCAATTTCAAATTTTCACATAGGCCTGCCTGAAAACAATATTATGTCTCATAAGCTATGTAAAGCCTTTCTCAAAGGGACCACTCTGCTCAGGCCCCCAGTGAGAGATCCTCCACCACCATGGGATCTGAATTTGATTTTAGCCTCTCTAATTTTGCCCCCTTTCGAATCTGCAGCTTCTTGCCCCTTGACGTTCTTATCTTGGAAAACCCTTTTGCTGATAGCTATTACTTCAGCCAGAAGAGTTTCGGAACTTCAGGCTCTTTCTATCCGTCCTCCGTACCTCGTGTTCCACAATGACAGGGTTGCTCTCAGGACTAATCCTTCCTTCTTTCCTAAGGTTTCTTCAGAGAATAACTTAAATCAGTCCATAGATCTCCCTGTGTTTTTTCCTAACCATTCCAACAGGGTGGAATATAAGTTGCATCAGTTAGATGTTCACAGGCAACTACGATTTTATTTGTATAGAACTAAGGACATTAGAAAATCGGACCAACTTTTCCTGCCTTATGCTGTGGGTAAACAAGGTCTTCCAGTCTCCAAAGTAACCTTATCTAGATGGTTAACTTCCGTCATCACATTTATATATCAACTGAGGAATAAGGAACTGCCAGTCAAACCAAAAGGTCACTCCACCAGAGCTTTAGCCACTTTGGTGGCCTTTCACGCTAGGTTACCCATGGAGTCTATTTGTGGTGCGGCTACGTGGGCCAACCCGCATACTTTCATCTCGCATTACAAGTTGGATGTGGTTTCTAGGAGCAGAGCTGATTTTGGTTCCACTGTTCTGAAGAGTCTGTTCTGATGAGCCACCCAGGACTTTAGGTGCTAGGGACTCTGTCCCAACCAGCAAGAATGAAGGCGAGATAGACAACTTAATATAAAGAAGTTATGTACCTACCATAACATTCCATGTTAGTTGTCTTCTTCTCGCCTTCTTTCTTGCGTCCCACCCTCCATCCCCCTATCCTAGTGGACCGAGAAGAGTTCTCTTGATTTTCACTGGCTGAGTCTTCTCTGGCTATTCCTTTCTGACTAGTAGTCTCTCCAGTAGGATTTATGCATTCTAGGACAGGATTCCTTTCTTATTATGTCTGCTGTTAGTCTTACCAAATGAGGTCTGGGTATCTAGCGCCAGGCATCATGGGATATAGGGGGCCTCGAGCCAGTAGGCAGCTCTCGAGCTTTTGAAGATGGCTGAGTCGGAGCCGAGGATCGTCTCCGAACCCACCCAACCAGCAAGAAAGAAGGCAAGAAGAAGACAACTAACATGGAACGTTATGGTAGGTACATAACTTCTTTATTCCTATCATACCTTGCCTACAGTTAGTTCCTTTGGTGGGCAGAGGCCTGCCACCAAAACAAGGGACTACCATTCACTCCACCCCCTGCTGCCCAAACTCTAACAACAGGCGCATCAGACTATGCATGGGGGGCTCACCTGGCAGGGAAGTGCATTCAGGGCAAATGGAACTCAAGTCAAATGCACCTGCATATCGATCAAAAAGAAATGTTAGCTGTACAGAATGCTCTGACAGCCTTCAAGGACCTTATTCTTCCAGGACAATTAATGGTAAAGACTGACAACACCATTGATGTCCTTCATGGATGCATCTGCAGTCATAACAACTGGGTTGTCCTGTCGTCAGGCAGCCCTTCAGTCGGCCGGATTCCAAAGTCCGGGTCCGGCTTCGGCTGATGTCGCACTTCACCCGACGTCATCTCTGTTGGACTTGGTATAAAGCATCAGCCGACGCCATTTTCTCCAGTCTTTCTTGCGATGGCTCAAGCAGAAGCTGTTCGCAAGTGCGGTCGGTCGGATCCAGAGATTACTTCTACGAATACTACTTGAAGACTTCTAAAGCTAAGTACCCCGTTGGGGACTCTTTCTTGCCTCAGCCGATGTCAGAAAAAGTTAATAATTGTTTAACCTGTGGGAAACAAGTACCTCATAAAAGTTTCCACTCTACTGCCTGCCTTGCTTAGGCCCAGCCCACACGTAGCAGCCTGTTCGCCTGTGCTTCTTTCAACCGGTAACGCTTAGACGCCGGTCGGAGTTTGCAGAACAGTTTTTCGGTTCTGTTTTTGCGTACATTATGCCGCCGGATCTTCCGACTCATTCTGCCAAAACGCAAAAAGACCGACACTCGCGGTCCGCGGTTTCGGCGAAACTATGGTTAAGCAAATCATGAGTGTCTCGGTTTCGGCGAAACCGAAAACTGATCAAAATACAGCTGAATCTATCTCTACAACTGAGGTCCCTGCTAACACTCTTGAATCGGCCTCAGAAATTTTACCCACTACGGTGCTTACCACTGACTTATCAGACACTATTCCCTTGGATGTCTCTACCCCAGCACGTGGTGCTGCTAGGCCTCCAGCAGCCATGTCCATTAAGGCCTTCGCCAGGGCTAAAGCAGCCAAGACTACTAAAACAGTGCCTGTTAAACCCCCCTCAACCAGGCCCTCTTCCAGTTCCCAAATGCTTACTTTGGCAGAAGATTTAATTTCATTAATTAGAGGATCTCAATCTCACCCAGACAGGGCCTCTCAGCCCCCAGAGAAGAGACCTAGGGCAGAGCCCGATGAGCCAGTGTCCTCTGATTCTGCTGATGAATCAGACATAACTGACCAGCCAGAGGCTCCTTTCTCCAATTTTGAAAATTCTGATGCTGAAGAATCCATTCCAGCTGCTTCCCCACCAGAAGAATTCTCCTTTGGGGAAACCTTACATGCCATGCGAGAACAGTTCCAATGGCAGCAACAGGATTTTTCAGACTCCAGGAAAAGACTTAGGACCTTTTTGCACCTTCCACAGCACAGGCCCTTAGCTATACCTCCTGTTCTCTCTGTGGTGGATGATGCTTTCAATGATGTCTGCTCCTCCAGATTCATTACCCCCTGCCCCTGCCAATCCAGACTCATTTTACAGCGTACCAGATACTCGTCACCTCCTTTACAAGGCCCCTTGCAGACCGAAACTATTTCCCAGGGTCCCAAGGCAGTAGCCGACCATAGCTAAAACCCTGTTCCTTCTGAAAGGGAAGCAAGGTCATCAGACAGATGGGGTAAAAGGTTTACACTTCAGCCACTCTCTCAGCTAGAGCTTTAAACTGTCAGTTTCACATGATACAATACCAAGAGTTTATGCTTGAACAGTTAACTAAAAGCTAACCACTGACGAATCTCTTGATAAGAAATATGTATTAGAAATGGTAAATAACATACAGCAAGTTAGTAACCATTCTTTAAAATGTGGCTATGATGCACTGGAGGCTTCATTTAGATCAGCCATGACTGGCACTGTAATTAGAAGGCATGCATGGCTAAAGGAGCAAGCTTTACGGATCATGTTAAATCTAAATTGCTAGATGCTCCTATGGATAAAACAAGTTTGTTTGGTACACCTGCCCAGCAGGTTATGAAGAAAATGGAAGAAAAGGCAAAATCAGTCCAGACAGTTAAAGATTTCTTGGGTTCAACCCCCAAGGTTTAGCAGGAACTGGCCTGCCAAAAATTGGTCCTTTCCTGACTCCACAAGACCTCAAAGGGGCAGGAATAGACGTTCCAGAGGCAGAAATCAATCCAGAGGAGGTGCCTACAGAGTGCGACAGTGGCAAGGTAACAACAGAGGCACAGACTCCACACCTGCCACTACATCAACACAGCCACAGTGACTTAATCCTAAACCCGCCTACCAGGGAACAAACAGCAGCTCCTCTAGGCGGAAAGCTAACTTTATTTTCAAAAAACTGGCACCACATAACAAAGGACAAGTGGATTTTACGAACCATAGATCAAGGTTACCGGTTCCACTTCCACACTTTACCAGACAAAAGAGGAATGCCAAATCTACCTCCAAATCAAAAGACAGAGGCTCTACAACAGATAATGGAGTTAGCAAACATGAGAGCTGTGGAGAAAGTGCCAACAGCAGAGCAAGGAAAGGGTTCTACTCCAGACTATTCCTAGTTCCAAGAAAGGAAAAAGTTGGAGACCAATTCTAGACCTGTCCACCCTGAATACTTACATCATTGTCCCAAAATTCAAAATGCTGACCCTACAGCAACTTCTTCCCATGCTGGGCAAGGGGTGTTGGCTGGTAACTCTAGATCTCAAGGAGGCATACCTGCATGTCCCCATTCGACCAATCTGCAGAAGATACCTCAGATTTCTTGCAGGATCAGAGCACTATCAATTCTCAGCATTGCCCTTTGGCTTATCTACTGCACCCAGAGTATTCACAAAATGCCTGGCATCAGTAATCGTCCATTGCAGACTACAGGGAATTCAAATTTATCCATACCTGGACGACTGCCTGATACAAGGAGACAACAAAAGCAAGCTGACAACAGATTTACAAAGGGTCATTTACTTGCTTCAAGCACTGGGATACACAGTCAATTTACAAAAGTCAAGACTGATACCATCCCAGACAAGGACTTTCCTGGGAGCGGAATTGGACACAGTAAGACAAATGGCATTCCTAACTACAGAAAAACAAAAAGAACTCCCTCTTTACTTCTTGGCACTAACAAAACTAAACAAGTTAACAGCAAGAAAGGTACTGCAGGCCTTGGGTTTCATGGCATCATGCATAATCCTGGTTCCATTTGCCAGACTACATATGAGAAAACTACAGTGGTACCTAAAGAATTTATGGTCCCAACACAGACACAGCCTAGAAACGGAAATCCCACTAATACCATGCTTAAAACAGGAGTTCCTATGGTGGGCTCAGGCATGCCAGTCAAACCCAGGCCTGCCCTTTCGCAAGGGTCAAGCAAGCCAGACCATCACAACAGATGCTTCAGACCTAGGATGGGGCGATATGCTGGACAAATGCGTACAAGGATTGTGGACACAGGACCAACTTCACCTGCACATCAACCTAAAAGAAATGCTGGCAGTAAAACTGGCAATCCAAAGGTTCAGACCATTTCTCAAGGAGGACCACTTGATGATAAGGACAGACAACACCACAGTCATGTGGTACATCAACAAACAGGGAGGCACTCATTCTTACCCCCTATGCAGAATGACTTTGGAGCTGTGGACCCTAGCACTCAGCTACAACATCCAGTTACAGGCAATATTTGTGCCAGGAAAAGAAAACTCTCTAGCAGATATGTTAAGCAGGACCACATCGGATGCCCACGAATGGCAGCTGCACCCGGATATCTTCAAGACCATCTCGAAGAAATGGGGAATGCCTCAGATAGACCTATTCGCATCACCTCTCAATCACCAGCTCAAAAAATTCTGCACAAGGACATTCCACCCACTAGCATGGAAAGTGGACTCGCTCTCCTTCAGCTGGAAAGGCCTAACAGCATATGCATTCCCACCTCTTCCCTTGATACACAAAGTACTACTAAAAATCAAGGAGGAACGTCCAAGGATAATCCTGATAGCTCCAAACTGGCCAAGACAGCATTGGTACCCACTACTGAGGAGCATGTCTCGAACAATATGTGGCCAATTCCCTGATGCCTTTGATGCTAACTCAGAACAACTTCAGCACCATGCATCCAAACCTAAAAACGCTGCAACTGACTGCATGGAACATCACATAGCAGCTGCTAATACAGAACTTTCACAAGGAGTTAAAGACATTATTCTTGAAGCACGCAGGCCTTCAACTAGAAGGAATTATGCTGGGAAATGGAAAAGGTTTGTCATTTGGTGTTCTGAAAGAGGAAAAGATGTATCAAACATAGATATGCCTAACATTCTGGAGTATCTGGCCGAACTACTTCATTCAGGCCTGTCCTACTCCTCCATCAAGATTCATGCATCAGCTATTTCAGCAGAATACAGCTTTGATCCACCTGTCTTTTCACACCCTTTGCTCAGGCAGTTCCTCAGAGGAATCAAGAATGTAAAACCTCCAAGGAAACCACCATTGCCAGCTTGGGACTTGAACTTTGTGCTAGAAAAATTGACACTGTCACCTTTTGAACCAGCAGCAACAGCAGACCTACAACACCTGTCATGGAAAACTGCTTTCCTACTGGCAATTACTTCAGCAAGGAGGGTTTCAGAACTACAGGCCTTAATGGCAGTGCAACCCTTTCTAATCTTCCACCAAGATAGAGTGTCCATGAGGACTAATCCTACATTTATGCCTAAGGTGGTATCCAGAGTGTCTCTAAACCAGGCAATCCACCTGCCTACCTTCTTTCCCAACCCACAAAACAAGGGAAAGAATACTGCATACCTTGGATGTACATAGACAGCTACGCTACTACTTGGACAGAACAAAAATAGCAGAAAGACTGACCAACTTTTCGTAGCCTATGCAACAGGAAGGAAGGAAAAGCTATTTCCAAACAGACAATCTCCAAATGGATAGGAAATTGCATACGATTCTGTTACTCCTTCCATGGAAAGCCAATTCCACAGAACATAAGACCTCATTCTACAAGGGCAACAGCCACTACCACAGCCTTCTTACGAGGAGTGGCTACCAAAGACATTATTGAGGCGGCTACTTGGACCTCCGTGCATACATTTGCCAAGCATTATAATTTACCTCTATATTCCAGATCCCGAGCAGGGTTTGCCACTGCTGTTCTGCAAGGGATCCTAAACACACCATAATTTACCTTTATCCTCCTGCCGTAGTTGGCTATGGTATTCTACCCAGTTGTTATGACTGCAGATGCATCCATGAAGGACATAGTACAGTTTTGTACCTACCATAAATGTAGATGTCCGAATTGGATAGCATCTGCAGTCAGGATTACCCTCCCTCCTTCCCTCTGTGGTACTCCTAGGGTGTTTACCCTTCTAATAGCTAGCTAGTGGGGGATTTCTTTCATGGTGTATTTGTTTGTATTTATGTACATACATGCTTATTTTTGTGTTTACCTCTATCTTTTGGAAACATTGGCATCTATCCAAAATTTTTAGCCTTCTATAGGGCTTCTGGCATCTGGGGCAAGAAACACTGAAGAAAATGGCGTCTGCTGATGCTTTTATACCCGAAGTCCAACAGAGATGACGTCGGGTGAAGTGCGACATCAGCCGAAGCCGGACCCGGACTTTGGAATCCGGCCGACTGAAGGGCTGCCTGACGACAGGACAACCCAGTTGTTATGACTGCAGATGCTATCCAATTCGGACATCTACATTTATGGTAGGTACAAAACTGTACTTTATGTGGTACATAAGCAGGGGGTACCCATTCATACCCTCTTCTGCAGACTAGCCATGGCTCTGTGGAACACAGCCTTGAGCTGCCAAGTGCATCCACAGGCTCATTACCTCCCAGGAAAACTAAATACACTGGCAGACGAACTAAGAAATCTCATGGACCCCACACAAGTGGAAACTGGAACCAAAGACTTTCAACATGTTGATAAACAAATAGGGGATCCCAGATATAGACCTGTTTGCCTCCCCCCAGAACTACCAATTGGACAAATTCTGCACAAGGACTCCCTACAAACAAGCTTGGAAAGTGGATGCCCTGTCCTTCAGCTGGATAAATCTGTCAGTTTATGCCTTTCCTCCTCTGCCTCTCCTCTCCAATGTTCTACTAAAGATCAAACAGGACAAACCAAGGACGATACTGATTGCACCAGACTGGCCATGCCAACACTGGTGTACCCCCTCTTGCGCAGTGCATCACTGCTGGCTCCACGTCACCTGCCTCAGACCCCTACCCTGCTGTCCCAGCTGGAGGGCCAGATTCTGCATCCTCTGCTTCAAACCCTGAACCTGGCAGCCTGGCTAATTACCTAATCTCTGTCACCATCCCCTCAGTAAACAAGTGTTGGATGTCATTTTGTTCTGTACATACTTTCACCAGGCATTACCATTTGCCAATTTTCTCTAAATCCAGAGCTGGTTTTGCCACTGCAGTCTTGCAGGGCCTTATAGCTGGGTTGTAATGCTATCTGAATTCCACCTCCCATCCTTAGCTTTGGGAATCTACCCAAATGTGATGACTGCAACAGTGAAACACGAAGAACATAGTACAGTTGTGTACATTTACCTTAAATGTACATGTTCAAGTGTATTCACTGTTGCAGTCCTGGTTACCCTCCCTCCAGCCCCCTGGCTTCTTTTGGCTATACCTCTATTCTCCTTTACTATGCTTAAAAGCTTGTTTGGTGCATTTGCTTTTTTGTTGGAGGTGTAACCTTGCATATATATATTTAATTGCTTCCCATTAGGCGGGCACCTGACATCTGGGGCAAGAAAAACTGATGTAATGGCATTGGCTGCATGTTTTTATACCCCTGAATACCTGACATCATGGAAGATGAGACAGCAACCGACGCAGGACCCAAGACTTTGATAATCAGGCCGACTGAGGGCTACTGCAAGCAGATAACCCAAATGTTTTGACTGCAACAGTGAATACACTTCAACATCTACATTTATGGTAAGTGTACACAGCTGTACTTTCCAGCTGGGTGCCAGCCATTACCAGTTTAGAGCACTGCCCTTTGAACTCACCACATCCCCCAGGGTGTTCACCAAATTGCATGGTGGTGGTAGTGGCTCACCTGAGGCAGCTGGCATTCAGTGGGTTTCCATATGTAGACAACCAGCTCCTTGACTTGCCCCATCTATGCATCTATTGATTCAAGCAAGGGATTACTTGCTCCGATGTTCTTCATCCCACATTGCTGCAGTCCTAACTATTGGGTAGTCCGCTGTCCAGTCGGCCCGAATACCAAAGTATATGGCTGACGTCGGTCAGGGCGCATTAGACTGACGTCAGTACGTCAGGGTACTAATGCGCATGACCGACGTCATATCCTCAGTCTTTTTTGCCGCATGGTCCGATGCAGAAGCAGTTTTGCGAGTGCAGGTTGGCGTTCTGAAATTTTCTGAAGTCGGAGTTTCAGACCGAATCAAAGTTGGCTAAGTACCCGTTGGGAACATTTTGGTTTTTCTTGCCTCAGTATTTAACCGGATGTCAGAAAAAGTGAATAACTGTATTTCTTGTGGGAAACAGATACCTCATAGGGATTACCATACCTTGTGTATACCTTGTTTAGGGCCTGAGCCCGGCGTCGTTGGATGCCGCTCTTGTGCTAGATTTAACAAACGCACTATTAAGAGACGGTTAGACTGTGCCAGGTTAGTGTTTGGGAAGCGTTGTAATTATAAAATGCCGTCGGATGCTCCGACGCCCGCTTCGTCCAAAAAGCGCAAGGACAAAACAGTGAAGCCTAGGGTTGATGAACCGGCAGTCCCGGACGTCGGTTCTTTAGAAGGCTCAGTGGAGCCAGAGGTTTTGCCAGGAGTTTCTTTGGAGTCTCAGGCAGAGACTTTACTGTTACAGGATGTGCCTTCTCAGGAGGTAGGCCAGGCTGAGGGGCTTCTCAGGTAACTGTTCTTCCCTCTCTTCCCAAGGTAGTTAGAGCCTCTCCTTCTGTTTCCAAAACTTCTTTGAGAGGTAGGCCAAGTTTAGCTTCAGTGGGGGCTTCTCCTAGCACTTCAGGTTCTGTGCCTAAGAAACATATGCTTAAAATGGCAGAAGATTTGATTACTATGATTAGAGGTTCTATGCCCCCTCCTGATAAGAGGCCTAGGGTGGAACCTGAGTTTGAGAGTTTTGAACAGTGTTCAGAGGCTTCTGAGTCTTCTGCGGAAGACTTGCAGGAGTATCCTCCTTATTCTGATTCTGATGTGGATGATTCCACTCCTACAGCTTCTCCTCCTGAGGATTTCTCATTTTCAGAGACTCTGCATTCCATGAGGGAGCACTTTAAATGGGAAGGCCAAGATTACTCTGATTCCAGGAAAAGGCTTAGGGAATTCCTGTTTTTACCCCAGCATAGGCCCTTAGCTATACCTCCGGTGTTGAATGTAGTGGAGGATGTTTTTGCAGAGGCTTCCCTGAACCCTGATTCTTTGCCTCCTGCTCCTGTTAAACCTGATAGGTACTATAGGGTGCCTGAAGCTCATAAGTATCTTTTTAAGAGTCCTAGGGCAGACCCGGAAACTGTTTCTCAGGGACCTAAAGGTGTTAAGGCCTCTGTTGTTAAAAACCCTGTTCCCACTGATAAAGAGGCAAGGGCTTTGGATAGATGGGGAAAGAAAGTGTATACTTCTTCCACTTTAGCCATGAGGGCGTTGAATTGTCAGTTTCACATGCTAAAATATCAAAATTATCTCCTTTCACAATTGAAATCTAAGGTGGATGCTTTGGCGGAAGGTATTGAGTGTAAAGAGTTGCTGGATTTAGTTCATGTGTCTGAACAAGTGGGTAAGCATTCTTTGCAATGTGGTTTTGATGCTGTACAGGCCTCCTCGAGGGTGGCTGCCACTAGTTCTGTTCTTCGCAGGCATGCCTGGTTGAGGATCAGAATTTAGCTGAGCATGTTAAGACAAGGATTTTGGATGCTCCTTTACAGTCTGATGTGTTGTTTGGTTCGCCTGTGGAAGCAGTTTTAAAGAAAATGGAGGACAAAGCTAAGTCTATGCAAACTGTTAAAGATTTTTTGCAGGTGCAGCCACCAAAGTTTAGTAGAAATTGGCCTACTAAGGGATGGACATATCCTGCTTATGATTCCCAGTCTAGGGGTAGGTCTAGACGTGGTAGGGGCAGAGCTCAAGGTTCTTTTAGGCCTAGAACAGGGAGTTCACCTGCTCAGACTTCTGGTGAGGGCAGGGGTCAGTCCTTTCGTAAACAGACCCAATGACCTGCCTTTTCAGCTGCCAGTAGATTCTCGCCTGGCAGCTCCTTTGGGAGGAAGACTGTCTCTTTTCACAGAAAATTGGGATTTAATTACTCAAGACAGATGGGTGTTGGACATCATTCACCACGGTTACAGGTTTTATTTCCATACATTACCCCCTTTCAGAGGCATGCCAGACGTTCCTCCTCCACAAAGGAAAGAGGCTCACAAGCAAATTTCTCTGTTACTCCAAATAGGGGCCATTCAGCCAGTCCCTGTATCAGAAAGGGGCCTAGGATTTTATTCTCGCCTGTTCCTAGTACCAAAGAAGGGGAACACGTGGAGACCAATTTTGGATTTATCTATCCTCAACACTTATCTGGACATTCCCAAGTTCAAGATGTTGACGTTACAACAGCTTTTACCTCTGCTGGGCAAAGATCACTGGATGGTAACTTTAGATCTCAAGGAAGCTTACCTTCATGTGCCTATAAGACTAAGTTGCAGGAAGTATCTGCGTTTTCGAGCTGGAAATTCTCATTATCAGTTCTCTGCATTGCCCTTTGGCTTATCTACTGCCCAGAGTATTCACAAAGGTTCTGGCTCCAGTGATAGCTTACTTCAGGCTACAAGGAATTCAAATCTATCCTTACTTGGACGACTGCCTGATTCTGGCTCAAGAAAAGGAAGACCTTCTACAGCATCTGGAATATGTTATAGCAGTGCTAAGATGCCTAGGGTATTCTGTGAACGAAATAAAGTCCAGTCTAGTACACTCTCAAGACATGTGCTTTCTGGGTGTGAGACTGAATACAGCAGCCCAGATGGCCATTTTAACCCCGGACAAACAAAAGAGTCTATCCCTTTACTTCCATCAACTATCTCATCAGTCTGTGCTGACTGCAAGGACAGTCCTTCAAGCATTAGGGTTCATGGCATCTTGTATTCTGGTGCTTCCCAATGCCAAACTGCATATGAGGAAGCTGCAATGGTATCTGAAAAATGTATGGACACAGCACTGCCAGGATTTGGACACTGTCATTCAAATAATACCTTGCCTTCAAAAAGAATTTTTGTGGTGGGCTCAGGAATGTCACCTAAACAAGGGACTCTCTGTGACCCGCCAGAGGCGAGTCAGATTTTAACGACAGATGCCTCGGACATTGCTTGGGAGCTCATCTAAATGGAAAGTGGATACAAGACAAGTGGCCTGCCAGACTACAGCATCTACATATCAACATGAAGGAGATGTTAGCAGTCCAGTTTGCATTAATGGCTTTCAAGGAGTTACTTCTTCCAGGGCAGGTGTTGATTCTAACAGACAACACAACTGTCATGTGGTACATCAACAAACCAGGGGGAACACATTCTTATCCTCTATGCAGGCAAGCAATGATTTTATGGGAGACTGCGCTCAGCTTGCAACTAACTCTTCAGGCAAGGTTTCTGCCGAGCACAGAACTCCTTAGCAGATGTGTTAAGCAGACAAATCATGGATCCCCACGAGTGGAAACTGGATCTTCATGTATTTCAGAAATTGACAGTGTCTTGGGGAACTCCAGACATAGATCTGTTCGCTTCTCCACTAAACCACCAGCTGCCAAAGTTTTGCACAAAGGGGTTTCATCACACAGCTTGGAAAGTGGATGCTCTGTCTTTCAGTTGGAAAAATCTTCATGTGTATGCCTTTCCACCTCTGCCTCTTCTTCCAAAGGTGCTCTTAAAGGTCAGACAAGACAAGCCAAGGATGATTTTAATAGCTCCAGATTGGCCTCGGCAACACTGGTACCCACTACTAAGGAGTCTGGTAAGGAAGCCTCCATGGCTTTTACCTTTGATTCCACATCTGTTATCTCAGAAGGACGGTCACCTGCTCAATGTCAAGCTTCACTCTCTTCATCTAACAGCCTGGCATATTCTGTGTTGAAACACAGCAGGTCTCAACTTCCTCAACAAGTTTTAAATGTGATTATGGAAGCTAGAAGGCCTAGTACAAGGAAAGTGTACGCAGAAAAATGGAAGAGATTTTTATTTTGGTGTACAGCAAAGAATTTGGAGATTTCTGAGCCTAATTTGAGTGTGGCTCTTCAATATCTTACTGAGTTATTGGACAAAGGTTTGTCCTTCTCTTCCATTAAGATACATGCTGCAGCTATTTCAGCTCACTATGATTGTGACCCACCATTGTTTTCGCATCCTTTGTTCAAGCAGTTTCTTAGAGGGGCAAAGAATATAAGACCCCACGTGAGCTCCTACTCCTGCTTGGGATCTCAATTTTGTGTTGGAAAAACTTACTCTACAACCTTTTGAGCCTGCGGCTACTGCTGAATTGAAATACTTGTCATGGAAGACTGCTTTTCTGTTGGCTATTACTTCTGCAAGAAGGGTGTCTGAGTTGCAGGCCCTTATGGCAGTAGAGCCCTTTTGATTTTCCATAAGGATAGGGTATCATTACGTACTAATCCCTCCTTTATGCCTAAGGTGGTTTCTAGTGTGGCTTTAAACCAAACTATTCATTTGCCTACTTTTTATGCAGACCCCCAAAATAAAGGGGAAAAGATTTTGCACACTTTAGATGTACACAGGCAATTGCGTTATTATTTGAGCAGGACTAAGGATTTTAGGCAGTCTCAGCAGTTGTTTGTTTCTTTTGCTTTGAGTTCAGGGCAAGCCTGTGTCAAAACAAACTATTTCTAGGTGGATTGGGTTTTGCATTGCATTTTGTTATTCCCATCATGGCAAGGAGATTCCAGCTGGGATTAGGCCTCATTCCACTAGGGCTACTGCCACTTCAACAGCATTTCTAAGGGGTGGCAACTAAGGATATTTTGGAGGCAGCTACTTGGAGTTCAGTGCATACTTTCTCTAAGCATTATCACCTTCCTCTCTACTCTAAGTCTAGGGCTGGTTTGCCACAGCTATTTTGCAAGGCATGTTGTCAGCTCCTGCTTCTTTATGATTTGCCAGCCTCCTTACCTCTGCTTTGGGATTCTACCCAATAGTTAGGACTGCAGCAATGTGGAATGAAGAACATAGTACAGTTTTGTACCTACCATAAATGTAGATGTTCGAGGATCCACATTGCTGCAGTCCAATTCTACCTCCCTCCTTCCCTCTGTGTTTAGGGGTGGTTGTGTAGGTGAGGTTATATGCTGATAATTTTGTATATATTGTACATATTTTTGGTGCAGGTATATTGGGCCTTGTCTTTTTAGGGTCTTCTGACATCTGGGGCAAGAAAAGACTGAGGATATGACGTCGGTCATGCGCATTAGTACCCTGACGTACTGACGCCAGTCTAATGCGCCCTGACCGACGCCAGCCATATACTTTGGTATTCGGGCCGACTGGACAGCGGACTACCCAATAGTTAGGACTGCAGCAATGTGGATCCCCGAACATCTACATTTATGGTAGGTACAAAACTGTACTTTTGTCATCAACTGAGCGTCATGGTCAGTTGCACCACAACTTACTCCTACACAGACCCTGGAGTTCACAAGCGCTCATTTAGACATGATCAACCAAATAGCTTTGCTTCCTTTAACACGAGTTCATACTGTCAAGTCACAGGTCATGAAAGTGAACTCCCTTTCTTTTCCTACAGCAAGACTTAATCCTCCCAAGTATTTGGATCAATGGCAGTTTTAAGTCATCGACAAATAGTCTTTAGACTTCGTTGTTTTCTAGGAGCCAAATTGTAGCCATGGCATAAGCTGTCAAGTAAACAGCTTAATGGGTTAAGGGCAAGGCAGCGCAGCAGTGGTGAGAGTGTGTCACCCTGCAATATCCCCCTTTGAATTTTTATCCCTTGGATAATTTGACCTTTATCATGGTTTACTTACAAAGTGGTCTGCCATTGTTTCATGGTCACTGTAACAGTCGATCAGTGTAGAATGTATCTTACACATTTTTAAGCACTGTCTTATCCATGAATGGTGGGATACTATCAAATGCATTTTTGTAGTCAATCCATGCCATACTTAGATTCTTCCCCTTTTTACAGTTCTCCACTATGACTTTATTTTACAACAAATGATTCTTTGTTGCAAATGAGTTTCTTTTGTTGCCCTTTTGTTCTACTGCCGTAATTGAATTTTCTTCTAAATGACTATAAACTCTGTCAGCATCAATTCCCATGTATAGTTTATAAGTCATCGTAAGGCAAGTTATTGGTCTATAATTTTTGGGGTAGCTTGCAGGTTCATTCTTAAGTAGGAGCATTGTTTTACCGGTTAGCCAGATTGGTGTCTGTTCGGGGTGTGCATATAAATAGTTCTTACTCATGGCTAGGTCTTCGTGCAAAGATGTTGATACTTTTAACCAAAAGTTAGCCACTGCATCTGGTCCTGGGTTTTTCCAATTAGAAGCTTTTCTTAACTTTGTTTCAGTCAGTATGGCTGTTACTTCATCACATTTCATGTCCTGTACTTTTAAACTTTTTCTTTCTTTTACTTTTTATCGTTGTGTTCCACAGGATCTTCATAGATACTTCTCCAAAATGCATCTATTTCTTCTTTTTTGGCGGTCCTTTAATTCCTTTGACCTTGTTTCCTAATTCTCTAAAACTTTTTTGGGTCATCACTAAATTGCCTATTTTGTACCTTTCCTTTATATTTATCTGTGTATCTTCTAAGTTTTTTTCACTTGTGCTGAAATTTTTAAATTATTATTTGCAATAGTGCGTGGTAGATCCTGGTCTGTTCTAATACTGCGTACTGCTTTTACCGAATCTATCTTTTAGTGTTTTTGTTGATCTATTCCCTCTTTTATACTCTTCTAACAGTGACGCTTCTTGTCTTAATTGCTTTATAGTTTTCTCTATTCGATACCTCCATGATGGTATTCAGTTTCTCCCCTTCCTTTGCCTCACTACCCTGTACTGTTGTGGTAGAACTTTATCAGTTATTAATTTAGCTGCACAGTAACATATCCTGTTTACTTCTGTTATATCGCATGGATCTCTATGGGCATTCCTAATTACTGTGTACATTTGTTTTGTCAGACTTCTGACTTTTGGGGTTTTATTGACCTTCTGCAGTCTATTTCTTTCATTAATTTTAATATATTTTTGTCCATTATATCAAGCAACTCTTCCCTTAGGTCATTTTCTTCCAGAGTGAGGGCACATCCTTTGTTTTCCACCTCCTGTGGGCATTCTGTACAAAGTTCTATGGCATCTTCCTGTGGCACCGTATCTTCACTTTAATCCTGTGCCATCCGTTGCTTTGTCATATGGGAACCCACTGGCCTGTTACTCCTCAACATTGATTGCATCAGGGTTTCCACAGTCTCCTGTTCCTTTCCTTGCCTTGCTGTGTAGCTTTAAGTGAATGTTTATGCTGGTTTGCTCTGGAAGGCTCCAAAATATCTTGATGTGGCGCCTGACCAATTGCTTCGTGTTCCACTGGTTTCCCCTTAATTTGGATATCCATGCTCTATCCTGTTGTGGTGCTGTCTGCATTAGATTTTCTACACCAAGTCCTTCACTTTGCAGGTGCTGCATAATCTCAATTTCTATTTCTTTAACATCTTCATTACTGATCTCCTTTTGTACTTTTCCTCTGTCTTATTTTTTTGTATTGTAAAGTTTCCCTATCTGGATTCCTTTGCCTGTATTTCATCAAATGTCTTTGGTGCTGCTCTTTTTGTGTTAGACTTTCTACATTAAATCCTTCACTCTGCAGGCAGTCCATAACTTCAGCTTCTATTTCTTTAACTTCTGTTTTACTAATCTTCTTTTCCACATTCCATCTTTGTGATATTAATTTTTTTATTGTGAAATTTTCCATATGTAAATGCCTTTGCCTGTATTTCTCTTCGAATATCTTTTAACTGCTTTCTCCTTTCTGTAAGTATTGCACCATATCAAATCTCTTTCCCATGTCCATATTCCTTTTTTATATTTTTCAAAAATGTCTAGGTTTTGTTTACATTTTTGGACGTACTCTACTTTTTCCAAACAGATCAAAGTTTCGTGATCTATACACTGTTTTTCAAAAATCTGTTGTATTAATGAACACAATTTTTTATTTGAAGCTTCTGGCAGTTTTTCCTGTGAAAGTATTTTTCTTTCCTCTAATTTATCTCTCAAACTCTCTATATGTCCTCTGTCTGGTAATTCTGAGGTTTTTACATAATAGTAGCAATACATAATTTCTTTCTCATCCTCCGTAGTCCACTCTATCATCTTTATGGCTCTTCTTTGGCCTACAAGTTTTTGTGATTTTTGTGGGCTGTTACTATGTAGGGCCATTCCCCCCTTGGGCCTGGCCTGGCCCCATTGTAGGAATGTTAATGGATTTTGAGGATTCTACACTGTCATTTTTTTCCATTCCTGGCACCAGTGTGCCTGCCAGGATTAGACACTTTTTTTTTGTCCTGGCACTAGTGCACCCCAGCCATCTTTTTTTTTTTTTTTTTTACTTCTGTCCATGATATATGCTATTTAAGTAGTCTATATATCAGTGTCACCTTGGTGAGATTTGTGAAAAACAGGGCACCTAGTGAAGGTACTCACCAAGACTTTAGGATGAATTCAACTTCAGCACTACCACTCTCTTTTGCTTGCTGACTTTTCATCTCTCCATTAGGTTATCCTTCCATGTGGACCACCCAATGTTCATCTAGCTGGAGAGACTGTTCTATCAGTTGAGGAATGAATAAAAATTACAGTGTCTGATACCAAGGTTATGTATTCCACATAATGATGCAGCTCTTGTCCATTTTCATTCTTCCTCCACTTCCTCACCGTACAACCCCCTTCCCTCCCTTTCTGTTGCGACCTAAGGGATGTCCTTTTGGGAGTCACTCCTGTTCCCTGTTTTGAGCTCCAGCCTTTCTTTGTATTTATCTTGTGTCTTCTTCATAATATGATGTCATGTATATGTTAATGCTGAGCAGCAAACACTCTCTAAGGTATGCCAGGATTGTGGGGCATTATAGCTAAAGGGAGGAGCTCGAGAGCTGGATCCATGAGTCTAGTAAAATCAGCTGAGTCTGATCCGAAACTCTCTGGAGCATCTGACCGAGGAGGTCCCTCAAGAGAGACCGTGTAAAAGGAGGCACCTAGATTCCCCTCAGTTAAGGAAGAATGAAAATAGACAACCCAGATAACATTGTTGTGGTGAGAACATAACTTGATCTGATGTCATTTTCATTCGTTCCTCAACCTATGAGTTTTGATACGACTGTGGTGCTTTTGTAGCTTAGGATCAGACTCACTAGCTTCTTCCTTTACCCATAATACCTGTGTCCTCCAGATTACCTCGGATCTCATTTGCCACACTTCAAGCAAGTCGTGCTTTCCTACTCTTGTAGCTCCTTTTAGGTCATGAGTGAATTTAGAGTTTAAACTTGCAAATTTCTGTTCTTGTTGTTTTCTATCACCTTTCCTTACTCTCTAAATAGCTTTTGTTTTTATTTTTGGGTTTCTCCATTGTTTGTAAAACTTTGTATATATTGGCTGGTATAACTCTCTCCTCTCCTCCCCTACCATTGTTGGTAGTTTCTATTTTTTCTTCCCTTTTCCTCTGTGTTTAAAAAAAAAAAAAAAGTACACGGTACAGTTAGCCATATCCAATTACCACATAGGTGAACATAGGTGAAAATTCTTCTTTGGCTTCTTCCAAATTGTGTAGGGTCTTTCTCAAAGGTACCTTCTTAGACCTCTGATCAGAGACCCCACTCCTCCGTGGGATCTCACTGTGGTCTTACAAGTCCTAGTTCTCTCCCCCTTTGAACTTTTTGACAAAGTAGATCTCAATTTTTTATCATGGAAAACTTTATTCTTGGTGGCGTTAACCTCAGATAGGAGAATTTCAGAATTGCAAGCATTTTCTTCTAAACCGCCATATTTGATTTTCTATAAGGACAGAGTCACCCTAGGTACAAATCTGACCTTTTTGCCAAAAGTTCTCTCTGAAAACCATGTCAGTCAATTTATCAGTCGTCTTGTATTTTTTTCTTAATTTTGAGAATGAGGGCAAATATACTCTTCACCTATTAGATGTACAATTATGTTTTTACTTGGACACAACAAAGGCCTTCAGAAAATCTGACCAATTTTTTTTTTTTCTAAAGCAAAATTGAGGAAGTCTGTCTCCAAGATTACCTTAGCTAAATGGATTACTGATTGCATTTCTTATGTTTACTCTGCAAAAGGTATCACATGTGAAGGTGCATTCTACTAGGTCAATGTCCACAACAGCTTTTTGATCTACTAGAGTATCTATTGATGATGATTGTGCATCAGCCTCCTGGTCAAATACTCATACCTTTATTACACATTGCAAGTTAGATATATCCAAAAATGGAGCATCCTTTGGCTTTGCGGTGCTCTGGAATATCCTTCCATGATGGTCATGTAGCTGGGAACTCTGTCCCACAGGTTGAGGAATGAATGAAAATGACAGCATCAGATAAAGAAGTTATGTACTCACCATAACTTTCCATCTGTGTTGCCCATTTTCATTCTTCCTCAACCTCCCCTCCCCCATTCCCCTGTCCCTTCTGGGGAGACTTAGAGGCGTTTCAGGAACCACTGTTCCTTTTGAGCTCCTGATTTTATTTTCGTATCATATGAAAATTTTCTATATGTACATGTACGTATGCATTTACGTCTGAAGCAAACTCTATATGAGGTAATCTGGAGGACACTGGCATTATGGATAAAGGTAGGAGCTAGAGTCGGATCCTAAACTACAAAAGCTGCCAAGTCCAATTCGAGGTTCTGATCTGAACCCACAGGTTGAGGAAGAATGAAAATGGACAACACAGATGGAAAGTTATGGTAAGCACATAACTTTTTTTTTTTAATTTGTAAGAACATAGTGTAGTGTAAAGAAATATAGATGTAATGGGATCCTATCTCGCCTACATTCATAACTGATGGGGATCGGCTCCAACTCGGCCAACTAGCATACTAGAACGAAGTCTCTTATTGGCTGGGCTACCCTCTATCCCGATGCACCAGACCTGCTTCCCCAGATCTCGTTTGCCGCTTTATCAAGCTAGGCATGGTCTCGACTTGGCTGGAGCTAAGTGTATTTTTCTTATTTTTTCTGGTCTTTTGACCTGGGGTTTCCTCATAAATTCAATCAACAGCTGTTTTAACAGCTATTCTGTGTATTGTTTGAGTGTTATTGGCAGTTTTGTATCTGTTGGTATTTCGGGCAAGGCCCGTTTAAGTTAGAGGGCCTTTGCCCTTCTTAGTGGAGTGAGTGTGTTGTCTATTTTTACTCCTTTTCTTCTCCGGGTAAAGCCCGTTGTTGTGTTCCCTTTGTTGTTGTTCTCTCCTGTGAGGTAAACCTTGTGTTCAGAGGGCTCGCGCCCTTTTCTCGTGCTTTAACAGTTTTTGGTCAAGTACTGTTCTTTGTGTGGCAATTAGATTGTTCACTATTCCATTAGTTTGTTGGTGAAAATGTCTAAAGAGCAGAAATCTGGGTTTAAAAAGGGCACTAGGTGCAATTATAAAATGTCTATCACGGATAGTCATGCCATTTGCGTGTATTGTTTAGGGCCAAAGCATTTGCAAGAGACATGTAGTGTGTGCCATGCCTTTTCCGCTAGGGTTCTTCAAGAACGTAAAAATAAATTAATCCTGAAGGGCCTTATTAAGCCCTCCTTTGAGGAAGCTTTGGCTTCATCTTCTGCTACTGCTTCTAAAAAGAAAAGGTCGTCTGCTCCGACCAGTCCGTCAGAGCCGACTACTAAGAAGCATAAGTCGACCTCTTCTTCCTCTGCTCCACTGACTTCGGAGCCGAGGGTCGAAGGGTCTGCCTCGATGCCTCTTTCCTCGGCTCCGTTAGTTTCGGAGCCGCAGGTTGGAGCATCGAGAGGCGAATCACCTCCCTCGGTTCCATTGGTCTCGGAGCCGATGGAGGTGTGCAGCTCAGACTCTTCCCCTCGGCTCAAGCTCCTTGGCGCCGATCCTTATTCATACTGTGTCGGATCTGGCGCCGATAGTGTTGGAGCTCTTTCGGAGCCGGTCCCCTACCTTGTCTGAGCCGAGAGAGAAGTCGTCTCGACCCCTTTCTACTTCCTCTAGAGCCTCCAAATTATCCGATTCGGATTTGGATAGAGTTATTCAGAGGCTTTTCCAGTCTCCGGTTTTCGCAAAAATGGTCTCGGCTCCAACCCATTCGGCCCGGAGCCAATCCCCTCGAAGCTTTTGATTCCTCCTCCAACTTCCTCGGAGCCGTTGGAGTCGGTGATGGTGGAGCAAGGCGGAGCCGTACAGTCGGAACCAAGACCCCTTCGGAGTTTATCTGTTCCGACCATTGTTCCTACCCTGTCCTCGGGTTCGGTACCGGGACTTCCTCAGCCGAGGCTGAGGGGAACATCTTGGAGCTAGGTGCCTCGGTGCCTAGTCTTTCCCTCGGAGCATCGGCTGCGGGGATTCCTAGTGCCGTTGTGGTCTCTCGGCCAGTGACCTCCATGGAGTCTGGAGGTCCTGCCTTTGAGGCCATGAGGAGCACGCTGGCCATGTTCTTGCCGGCTCAGCAGGTTTCCATCTCACCGTCCCTAAACCTAGAGACTGGTGCTTCTGGCGTACTGCAGTCCCATGACAGTGGGGTCCCAGGGCCTGAGGATACCCCCCGTGGGGGGTTCCCTTCTTCCAGGGGGTCCGTCCGAAACCGCTTCGGATGAGCCTCCACGGAAGAAATTGTGCAAGAGGAAGCATGTGGACTCCCAAGATGAGTCTATCACATCTGACACTGACCTCGATGATGCGGAGGGGTCCCCAAAATCATCTTCGGATGATGTCTCTTTCTCGGATATCCTTGAGATTCTGAGACAGAGAGGAGATTGGCAGGCCAAAACCCCTTCCGCTGAGGAGTCAGTCTTCCTCAAGGCCTTCGGGGCCCAGCCCTCAGCCTCCTGGGTGTCTCCGCTCTTCGATGAGTTACTTGATTTAATTTCTCGAAGGGCTTGGGAGCACCCTGACTCTGTGGAACCGGTGCCTGCAAGACCCAACAAATTCCTTTCAGCTCCCCCTCAAAAGGAATTTTTAACTAAAGGAGTTCCTGTAGATGCGATGGTGGTGGCATCTGCCAACACAGCAGGACATGGCAGAGGCTTCAACGTCTATCCACCCTCCTAATAAGGATTCCAGGAGCATGGATAGGTACGGGAAGGCACTTTCTTCAGCGGCCTTTACCCACGGTCGCTGAATTACCTGTGTCATTTTACTAGGCTCCAAAGGGACCTCCTTAAAGAGCTAGGTGAGTCCCTCACAGGTAATCTACCTGAGGCGTTAGCCCACACTGTTGGCGCCCAGATGACTACCTTATCATCCATTGTGAACTCGTCCATGAGGCTCATCTCGTATGCGGCCGAGGGGCGAGTAGAGCTGTGAGGAACAGGCGTGGCCCTTGGGAGACGCACCTGGTTACGCTTGTGTTCCTTTACGGAGGCTTTCAAGTCTTCCTTCGCCGACGCCCCTTTTGATGGGTCCTCTTTGTTTGGACCCAAGGTGAAGGACACACTGACTCGGTGCGAGCAGGAGGGCAAGACCTTGACTGCCGTTGGGGCCCGTTTTTCCGCTCCCTCTAGGCCTTACCCCACGGCCCAGAGAGGAGGGAAAATGTGGTTCAGGAAAACTCAGAGGTCTTTCCCTACTCCACCCAGTGATCCCCCCTCTAGAGGCGGGGGGGGATTCGGGAAGACGCTGCCCCAGAGGTGGCAGAGGCCCCCGTAACTCTGGAGACCGCGATTCCTTTCGTGGTTTCTCCTACGCTCAACGTCCCTGAGTTGGTGCCCGACTGTGCAGCTCCGGAGCCAGTCGGGGGTAGTTTTGCGGAACACCCACAAGCTTGGGAAGCTATTACCAGCGACCAGTGGGTGCTCCGGATTATTACCGGAGGCTGTCTCATTCCCTTCATCAAGTCCCCCCTTCCTTCAGGGAAATCCCGGACGTGCCACCCAGTCAGCGGGATCAAGCAGCAATAGAGGTTTCAAAGCTGCTAGAAAAAGGAGTCATCCAGCCTGTCCCCGCCGATCAGATCGGATCAGGAACTCACTCGAGACTATTTTTGGTGCCAAAAAAGACAGGGGACTTCAGGCCCATTTTGGACCTCAGTTCATTGAATCGCTTTGTGAAAAAGTCCAAATTCCGAATAGTCACTCTTCAGTCCATTCTCCCACTATTGGAGAAGGATGTCTGGATGTGCTCCATAGATCTCAAGGACGCTTACTATCACATTCTGATAAGTCAAGAGTCCAGGAGTCATTTACGCTTCCGCCTGGGAGATGGTCATTTCCATTTTCGAGCACTGCCCTTTGGTCTCACCACAGCCCCCAGGGTGTTCACCAAGTGTCTGGCAGTGGTGACTGCTCACCTGAGAAGTCTAGGATTCCAAGTGTTTCCATATCTAGATGACTGGCTCCTTACTGCCACCTCCAAGCATCTACTAATTCAGTCGCTCATGGCCACAGTCAGCTTGGGCCGTTTCCTAGGAATCACTTTCAACTGGGAAAAATCTGTGCTACAGCCATATCAGCGTATTACCTTTATAGGCGCAGTGTTAGACACAAGAAGGATGCACGCCTACTTACCGGCAGCAAGGATTCAGGTTTTGCAGAATCAAGTTCGATCCTGCCTCCCCCTATCAAAAGCTCCGGCCAATCTGATTCTGCAGGTATTGGGGTCGATGGCATCAACTATTCTCCTAGTCCCCTTAGCCAGACTGCACATGCGAGTGCTGCAATGGCTACTTTCGGTTCAATGGTCCTATCAGGAACTCCCCTTGAACCACTTGGTTATGATTACAGAAAGTTGCCGTTGAGATCTGCGTTGGTGGCTCCTCCGATCCAATCTCGACCAGGGGTGACCTTTTATCCTTCATTCCCCAGTTGCCACTGTGACCACGGATGCCTCCCAGGTAGGGTGGGGGGGTCATTATCTGGACAGGTCTGTCCAAGGCACATGGCAACCCCAGGAAGCGCATTTACACATCAATATCCTGGAAATGAGAGCGGTGCTACTGGTACTACAAGCTCTCCATCACGCTCTCCCGCAAGGTCTGATTGCTATCCTATCCGACAACATGTCGGTAGTTTAGTATATAAACAAGCAAGGCGGGACCAGGTCGTACCCACTGTGCAGAGAAGCCATGAGACTTTGGCACTGGGCGGTAGCTACCAACCGCTTCCTAATGGCAACGCACATCCCGGGGAAATCCAATGTGATTGCGCACAGACTAAGCAGGACTATCCTGTTACCCCACGAGTGGTCCCTCAACCAGAGAGTGGCTGCGAAAATCTTCGCCAACTGGGGTCTCCCTTGCTGTGATTTGTTTGCCAGCCCCCACAATGCGAAGTGCAGAGAGTTCTTCACTCTGACTCCCTCTCAGGGACAGATTCCCAGGGACGCTCTAACCCACATTTGGCCCCCTGATCTCCTTTATGCCTTCCCTCCGGTTCCCCTCTTGCCGAGGGTGATACAGAAGGCAATTTACCTGGAGAGCGACATGATTTTGATTGCCCCGCACTGGCCTCGTCAGGTTTGGTTCCCCTTCCTTCGGAGGTATGCGGTGGAAGGTCCATGGTTTCTGGACCCGGTGCCAGACCTGTTGACTCATCAGTCAGGACAGTCTCACCCATCTCTCAGGTCCTTGAGGTTGGCTGCTTGGTTACTCCACTTCCATCCTTAGTCAGGGACAGTTCCCTCTCCGGAGGTTATCCACATTTTGTCCTCTTCTCACAAACCTTCCACTATCAAACTGTATTCCAGCAAATGGAAGAGGTTTGCTCTTTGGGCACAGCGACAAGGTATAGACCCTCTTACCGCCCCAGTACCAGAGGTCTTGAATTTCCTGGCCTCTCTTTTTCAGTTGGGCTCTTCAGTTTCCACGATTAAGGTTTAGCTAGCGGCCATCTCTAATTTTCATGTTTCTTTTGAACCTTCATTAATGGCAAACAAGCTTTGCAAGTCTTTCCTTAAAGGAGCATGGCTCCTTAGGCCCCCGATATCTCATCCTGTACCCCCTTGGGACCTAAATATGGTCCTGGCTGCCTTAACTGCCCGCCCCTTTGAACCAGCAGCTACCTGTGATATGAAATTCCTGTCTTGGAAGACCGCTTTTTTAGTGGCCATAACTTCGGCCAAGCGGGTTTCAGAGCTCCAGGCTCTTTGTTCTAATCCTCCTTATTTGATTTTTCACAAAGATAGAGTGTCCCTTAAATTAAATCCCTCTTTTTTACCAAAGGTAGCATCTTCTTTCTGCATTCAACAGTCCCTAGAGCTCCCTGTATTTTTTCCCAAATTCTCCAATAACACAGAATATATCTTTCATCAGTTGGATGTCCATAGACAACTGCGTTTTTATTTGAACAGGACTACTCAGACACGGAAGTCAAATCAACTGTTTGTGTCCTTTGCAGTAAACAGGTTGGGTCAACCAGTGGCTAAAACCTCTATAGCCAAATGGATTAAAGATTGCATCTGTTTCATTTATTCGCAGGCTGACAGAGAGCTTCCCTTTCCAGTCAGGGCTCATTCTACCAGGGCAATGGCTACTTCTGTAGCATTCCACTCCAGATTATCAATAGATGATATTTGTGCTGCGGCTACCTGGACTTGTCCGCACACTTTCATTTCTCATTACAAAATAGATGTGGTTTCTCAAGGCAGGGCTTCCTTTGGTTCCACAGTTCTCAGGAGTGTTTTCCAATGAGCCACCCGGGATTTAGGTGCTAGGGACGCTGTCCCATCAGTTATGAATGTAGGCGAGATAGGATCCCATTACATCTTTTAGTTATGTACTTACCATAACTTCGGATGTATGGGATCCATCTCGCCTACATTCATTCATACCCACCCTCCTTTCCCCCTTCCATTCGGATTTAGAGGAAATGTTGGTCCATTTGGAGATGATCTCTTGAAGAACTTTAGTTGGTTGGAGTAACTGGTATTTTTCTGTGTTTGCATGTAAGTATGAAAGCGAACAAACAAGATCTGGGGAAGCAGGTGTGGTGCATCCTGGGATAGAGGGTAGCCCAGCCAATAAGAGACTTCGTTCTAGTATACTAGTTGGCCGAGTCGGAGCCGATGGATCGGCTCCGAACCCATCATTTATGAATGTAGGCGAGATGGATCCCATACATCCGAAGTTATGGTAAGTACATAACTAAAAGTTGTTTGTCTTTCAGCTTTTTCCCGGTAAGGGGTCGCCACAGCAGAGCTCCGGTCTGCTAATGATTGGCAGTAGATTTTTTACGAAATGCCGAGGTGCCAGCTCGACGCCCAACCTTCAACGAAGGCATGCTCATTTACGCACGCATGTCTTTCGAATGTTACCCAACCACGGGGAGGACATGCAGACTCCACACAGAAGGCACTCCCAAGCCAAGCCCAGAATCAAACGGGAGAATCTCTTGCTGTGAGGTAACAACGCTATAGTACACAGAGAAAATGGTCATTAAGTAAAACTAATGTGCAGAAACAGTGTCGTGCACAGTTAATCACACTGTGGTTGTCTTGCATAAGTATATTGTGAAACCTAAAGCTTTATTATTAACCTTATTAACATGAGTATTTGTGTAAGCAATTGCATTTTATGCTGTTTACGAAATTTGCATGCATGTGAGTTTGGGGAGAGGTAAAGATATGAAAACTAAAGAAGTGAAAGAGGACTTGAGAGAAATTGTTTTGGGAGGGGGCAATAGTTCATTAAATAGCATGGAGATGTGAGATGTCCATTGCATGAAGAGGTGGTTTGATGTAATTTAGTTGAGGAATTTTCAGGGTATTCCTTTGCATGTAGCTTAATTGTGCACAAATTATTTAGCTAGTTACAGACTTTTAGGAAAGAGGAGATTGATATTAGTTTTAGTGGAGGGAATTCCCATACGCAGGAGTGAGGGGCATTCATGTAAATCCATGGTCAGTTATGTGAAGTCTGTTCCCAGGGACAAAAAATGGGAGGGGGTGATGTAGCAGGCCACTGAGGTTGTAGCTGGGTGTCATTTTGGTTTAAATTGCTGGCTAAGAATAGGAAGGCTTCTAGATTTGCTTATGTAAGGAATACTAGAAATAAAGCACATCTTTCTTTTACTGGAAGCCTCTTTGCTTTGCATAGAACACTACAGTGCTGCTATGTCTTAAGAGGAAGACTGATAAATCTGCAGCTGATGCTAGCTGTGACTTGCCAAGAGTTGATGTTTTTTCTTAAGTGTTAGCCATGAGTAGAAGGCCATATTAAAATTTTGTAAGTTAGACCGTCTTTACCAATAGCTAATCTGCTCTATGGGGCCAGGAAGCTCGAGATTTTTTTTTTACCATAATAGTAGGGAATTTATTTTTGTCTTGGTGTGTGGTGCTGAAGATAATGCTTTGATCTAGCCAGATGCCTGGATGTTTGAAATACGAGATTGCTTCTTTGGGGTTTTGATTGTTGGTTGTCCCTTTGGTTGGAGACAGTTTACATAAAATTGCTCACCAAAAACATGCTGTGGACTGAATGATGGTATTTTATAAAGAAAGAAGACATGTAATGTCTAATGAATGTAAATGGAAAAAAAATGTTGATATGGTTTGTTTACTATTACTTTATGTTCACCTATGTCTTAAGTGATAACTTTAATGCATATTTAAAAAAAAAAACTACTTTGTCTTTTTGGTGTATAAGGTTAGTTTGTCTAGAATGTTTAGACTTGGTTTGATATCTTTAAGGTAGCTGTACCTGGAGTCAAGCTAGAATGCCAACACTACAGTAGCAACCAGTTGTATACACTTGTTTTCCATTACAGTTTAGAGGTCATTAATATAAATTTTGTTAAAACAGCAATATTAACAAATGTATTCTATGCTTTGATTGTTTTTATCCATGTTTGTTGTCTTGGTTCTTTTGCAGATGATGATGCTGGAGCAACTCCTTTGTAAGTATTAGTACTTGAATTTTTATTTTTATTGAATATGCTGAGAGTTGAATACCATCAATTAGAGCTGTAGGAAGGATGGGTCACCTGCAGTAAGAGATACTTTTTTGGGAGGTGGGGGGGTCAGAGTATGTTTAAAAAATGTTTTGACAGTTTGTAAGCTGTCATTAACTGTGTCTGTCACTACTTTTATGCTGTAAAGTTGTTCTTTGTTTTAAAGGTAGCAGCAATTTATTAGGTTGCTACATTAATGAGCATTTTACTAACGTATGGTGTTATTTTTAAATGTGTGAAGTACAATTTATTTACCATTCCTTTTTGTTATGTTCAGACTTTGTAAAGTGGGTTTTATTTTAAAATGTGTAGTTTTTTTTACTTTAGTTTTCATTGCACCTATATTTATTAAGTTGAATAAACTCATGTTTCTGTTGACTGCATGCAGTTGCACCCTGATCCCACATCATCTAGCCCTGCTTTCTGATGTACTAGAAGAGAAACGGTTTGTAGTAGGTTATCATGTTTTCTGTAGTCCACATCAGATTTTATAATGAAGTACCAGAAAGCATCACATTCAGTTACTTAGACCATAACAAAAAGCTCCAGAAAATAAGATGCAACAGGTAAAAAATACAAACTTGTATGGTAGACCTGTGATTGAGGATGTTCTTCGTGTTTCACTGCTGCAGTTATCACCTGTGGGTTATCCCTGCTGTGGTAGCCCTCGGCCAGCCAGAATACCAGAGTCAAATGTTTTTCTACTTCGGCTGCTGTCACTTGCTAACTGACGTCAGGTCGTCAGTGCTATAAAGCAAGGCAGCCAATGCCATTGCATCATTCTTTCTTCCCGTGGAGCCTGTAGCAGAAGCAGTTCGCAAGTGTGCTACACTTTCGCTATCAAAGTTTGAATTACAACTGAAAACATCTAAAGCTAAGTACCCTGTTGGGGATCCTTTTTTCTTGCACTAACCGATGTCCGAAAAAGTTAACAATTGTCTCACCTGTGGAAAGCAGATCTCACACCGAGACTTCCATTCATAGTGCGTCACTTGTTTAGGCCCAGACCACGACATCCCCCGTTGGCAGTTCTGTGCCCTCTTTAACACAAGAACCATTCGTCGTAGAGCTCTTATTCTAGCAAGGTATTTTCGTCTTCTGTCTTCAAATTCCAAAATGGCGTCCGTCAGCCAACAATCCTGTAGACATTCCGAAAAAACTTAGAGACAGGCCACACAAGGCTAAGCCTTCCGACGACTACCACTAAGCAGGTCATCAGTTCTCTGGAATTCAGTGAAGCGCCTTCTCAACCCCTGATCCCCAATACGGTACCTTTGCAGGCCTCTACTGACACCCTTTCGAAGTCTGGTATGCCGCAGAAATCTTCATCTTCCAAGCCGTTGGTTGTGTCTGCCTCTGTTGGGTCCGGAGCCGCGACACAGGCACCGGCTTCTGAGGAGGCCTTTCACACTACCAAATCTAGACAAAAATGGACGTCTTCTCATCCGACTACCGTTTCTCTCAGACCGATGGATACTCTTGGGCCTAGAAGCAAGGCCACTCCTAGAAAATCTATCTCTAGCCATCATCTTACTCCTTCCCCACCACCCCAAGCCGAAATGCTTAAAATGGCAGAGGATCTTATCTCCCTTATCAGGGTTAGTCAGGCCACAACTTCTAAAAGGAAAAGAGACCCTTCTCCTGAAATACTGACAGAACAGGATTCTGAGGAATCTGATTATTCAGATTTTGAAGAGGAACAACCACCTCTCACTGCTTATGAGGATTCAGATGCAGATAAATCCATTCAATGTTCATCGTGTTTCACTGTTGCAGTCATTACTCTTGGGTTATCCTGCTGGCAGGCTACCCTCAGTTGGCCAGAATTCCAAAGTCTAGGTCCGGTGTTGGTTGCTGTCGCCTCCTCCCTGACGTCAGTGCGCCAGGGGTATAAAAGATGCAGCCGACGCCATTTTCTTCAGTATTTCTTGCCGTGCGGTGCCTGAAGCAAAAGCAGTTCTCAAGTGCCGGTCGGCCGACTCCTGAGATATTCAAATTCGAATTTCAGAACCGAAGTCTTCATTAAAGCTAAGTACCCCGTTGGGGAAACTTTTTTCTTGCTCCAGTCCGATTTCAGAAAAAGTTAACAGTTGTATTTCTTGTGGGAAGCAAATACCTCATAAGGATTTTCACTCTTACTGTATTCCTTGCCTAGGCCCTGATCACAACGTTGCTAGCTGTCGGTTTTGTGCTAGATTCAACCAACGCACTATTAAGCGTCTGTTCGATTTTGCATTTCATTACTTTGGCCGAAGATTTAATTATATAATGCCGTCGGACCAGCGGACAACCAGAGTTTACAAAAAGCGCAAGGACAAGGAAAAGGATAGGCATCCGAGGTCCAAAACCGACGACGAGGCTTCTGCTAGGCCAGTCGCCGATTCTCAGTGAGGTGCTTTCGCAGCCCCTGGCGCCCGCTACCTCAGAGCCACAGGCCGCTTCCGACTCCCACGTGGAGCCGACTTGGCCTCTGGATACTCAAGGTATTGGACACTTGGAAATCATTCCCTCAGATGGGTCCGGAGCCGCTGAGCAGGCATCGGCTTCTGAGGGTGTCTTCAGACCTACACAACTATATATTAAGCCATCTTCAGCTTCAAAAAGACTAAAGCAGCTCTAAAGACAAAGAAACAAGTACAGCATTCTCCTTCTCGGACTTCCATGCCTAAAAAACAGATGCTCAAAATGTCCGAAGACCTAATTACTTTGATCAGGGGCTCCCATTCCCCTCCTGATAAGAGGCCTAGGCAAGAGACAGAATATATTTCTTCTGATCAGGTTTCTGTTTCCTCTGATTCCTCTTCTGAACAGGATTACTCCATGCTTCCCTATGAGGATTCTGATGCTGAAGAATCCATTCCTTCAACCTCTCCTCCTGAGGATTATTCTTTTGGGGGAAACCCTGCATACCATGAGGAAGAGCCAAGATTATTCTGAATCTAAGAAAAGGCTCAGGGGACTTCCTGCTACTTCCTCAGCACAGACCCCTTGCTATTTCCACCTGTTCTAGACATTGTAGATGTATTTTCAGAGTCCGGCCTGTCCCCTGACTCTTTACCCCCTGTACCTGCTAAGCCAGACAGATACTACAGGGTCCCGGATTCCCATAAATTTCTATATAAAAACCCTGCTGCTGACCCAGAAACTATATCTCAGGGTCCCAAAGGGGTCAAAGCTTCCACTGCAAAAAATCCTGTCCCCTCTGATAGGGATTCTAGGGCTCTAGACAGATGGGGGAAAAAGTCTACACCTCTGCTACCCTGGCTGTAAGGGCTTTACATTGTCAGTTTCATATGCTTAAATATCAGCAATATTTAATGTCACTGCTTAAACAGAAATTGTTGACAAATACTGAAAGTACAGAAAACCAGGAATTGCTGGATTTATTGCATGCAGCTGAACAAGTGGGGAGGCATACATTGCAATGTGGTTATGATTCACTTGAGGTCTCTTGCAGGGCCGCTGTTACAGGTACTGTTATTAGAAGGCATGCTTGGTTAAAGGAACAGAATCTGCCTGATCATGTTAAAGCAAAATTACTAGATGCACCTTTACAGCATGATACTTTGTTTGGTACTAAAGCAGAAGAGGTGTTGAAAAAAAATGGAGGATAAAGCCAAATCCATGCAGACAGTCAAGGATTTCTTACAGGTACAGCCACCCAGGTTTAGCAGGAACTGCCTTCAAAAAATTGGTCCTTTCCAGTGTCAGGCCGCAAAGAGGCAGATACAGGCGTCCCAGAGGCAGATCTCAGCCCCAAGGCACATACAGGCCTAAACAATGGGGTGCTCCTACCTCCAAAAGTGGAGAAGACAAATCACAGCCTTACAGGAAACAGTCCCAATGACTTTCCTCTACCAGATCCAAGCACTTTTCTTTTGACAGCCCCCTTAGGGGGAAAACTAGCACTTTTTTTTCATCAAATTGGCAAATGGTTACCCAAGACAAATGGGTCCTGAACATAGTGTCCCAATGCTACAGGTTCCACTTTCACACTCTACCAAGGTAAAAAAGTATGCCAGACCTGCCACACAATCAATGGGCAGAGGCACAAAAACAAATTACAGCCCTCATGGACATGAGGGCCATTCAACAAGTACCACAACACGAGCAGGGACAAGGATTTTACTCCAGACTTTTCCTAGTACCCAGAAAGGACACAACCTGGAGACCAATACTGGACCTGTCTATACTAAATACGTTTCTGGAAGTTCCAAAATTCAAGATGTTGACTCTACAGCAGCTACTGCCCATGCTGGGCAAAAGAAGGCTTGGCTCGTAACTTTGGACCTAAAGGAGGATACCTGCATGTCCCAATCAGACAATCTTGCAGAAGATACCTCAGATTCATAGCTGGCTCAGTGCATTACTAATTCTCTGCACTGCCCTTTGGCTTGTCTACTGCGCCCAGGGTCTTCACAAAATGCCTGGCACCAGTAATTGTGTTTTGCAGACAAAAAGGAATTCATATATATCCCTACTTGGACGACTGCCTAATTCAAGCAGAGAACAAAGATATTCTATAATATCTGGCGTTTGTAAAAAGATTACTAATTGGCCTAGGGTACACAGTAAACAAAAATAAATCAAAACTAGTGCCCTCTCAAGAGATAATATTCCTAGGTACAAGCTTAAATACAACTGCCCAGATGGCTTATCTCACGCCAGACAAACAAAAGCATCTGACTACTTCAAGAAATTGGCAACAAAAACCCACTTATCTGCAAGGAATATCCTGCAGGCCTTGGGTTTCATGGCATCCTGCATTCTACTAATTCCATATGCCAGACTGCATATGAGGAAACTACAATGGTATCTAAAAATTGTTTGGACTCAGCATTGCCACAGCCTGGAGACAGTAATTGCACTCATTCCCTGCCTGCAACGGGAGTTTCAATGGTGGGCAGAAGCCTGTCACCGCAACAAGGGCCTGGCATTCAGTCTACCCACAGCCAGGTAAACACCGACAACGGATGCATCAGATTATGCCTTGGGGGCCCATATGGCAGGAAAATGTATTCATGGCACATGGCCTGCAAACCAGATGCATTTTCCATCAATCAAAAAGAGATGCTAGCTGTTCAAAATGCCCTGACAGCTTTCATGGACCTGCTTCATCCAGGACAGTTACTGATGGACAGACAATACTACGGTCATGTGGTACATAAACAAGCAGGGAGGTGCACATTCCTACCCCCTCTGCAGACAAGCAATGACCTTACAAAACACTGCATTGGCTTTTCAAGTTCACCTGCAAGCACAATTCCTGCCAGGAAAAACAAATACTCTGGCAGACGATCTAAACATAAAACCTCATGGATCCCCACGAATGGAAGCTGGATCCACAAGTCTTCAGCATGATAATAAGGAAATGGGGATGCTCAGACATAGATCTATTTGCCTCCCCTCACAACTACCAATTGCAGAGATTTAGCACAAGGAATTATCATAAGCAAGCATGGAAAGTGGATGCCCTATCCTTCAGCTGGAAAAATCTAACAGTATATGCCTTTCCTCCACTGCCACTCCTTCCCAGGGTACTCCTAAAGGTCAGACAAGAGAAGCCAAAAATGATACTGATTGCACCAGACTGGCCACGCCAGCACTGGTACCCAATCCTAAAGAGCTTGTCTCAAGGTCCAGCATGGATATTGCCTCAAACTTCTCACTTGCTCACCCAACAAAACAATCAGCTCCTGCACAGCCAACTCAGGACCCTAAATCTGGCAGCATGGCGGATAATGTAGCCATTCAGAGCACTCCTCTGTCAAAAGCTGTCTTGGATGTTATCTTGGAGGCCAGGAGGCCCAGTACCAGAAAATCTTATGCAGAGAAATGGAAGAGATTCTGTGCTTGGAACCAGGAACAAGGCATTGACACGTCTGTACCAAATATCCCTCAGATTTTGCAATACCTAACTGCGATGCTGAACAAAGACCTTTCTCATCAATTAAGATTTATGCCTTTGCCATTTCAGCCCATTACAATGCGAAACCACCTGTCTTTTCTCATCCCTTAATAAGGCAATACCTCAGAGGGGCCAAAAGCATTAGGCCTCCAAGGAGAGCACCAATTCCGGCCTGGGACCTCAATTATGTTTTGGAAAAACTCAGACTGCCTCCTTTCCAGCCAGCATCAACAGCAGATATAAAATTTTTATCCTGGAAAACAGCTCTGCTTCTAGCAATAACCTCTGCAAGGCGAGTCTCGGAGTTACAAGCAGTCATGGCTGTGGAACCTTTCCTCATTTTTCATCCAGCCAGGGATGTTCGTGTTACACTGCTGCAGTCATTACACTTGGATTATCCTGCCATCAGGCGGTCCTGCAGTCGGCCTGAGTTCCAAAGTCTTGGTCCGGTGTCGGTTGCTGTTGCCTCTTCCCTGACATCAGTGCGACAGGGGTATATAAGATGCAGCCGACGCCATTTTCTTCAGTCTTTCTTGCCGTGCGGTGCCCGAAGCAAGCAGTTCGCAGTGCCAGTCGGCCGACTCCTGAGATTTTCATTCCAAATCCAGAACCGAAGTCTTCTACAAAGCTAAGTACCTCGTTGGGAAAACTTTTTCTTGCCTCAGACCGATGTCAGTAAAAGTTAATAACTGTATTTCTTGTGGGAAGCAAATACCTCATAAGGATTTTCATTCTTATTGTATCCCATGCCTAGGCCCAGACCACGACGTCACAGGTTGTTGGTTTTGTGTTAGGTTTAACAAGCGCACTATTAAACGTCAGTTTGATTTTGTCCGACATTACTTTGGCAGAAAATTCAATTATACCATGCCGTCGGAATGCACAAAAAGCGCAAAGACAGGGACTGGCATCCGAGGCCCAAAACTGACGACAAAGCCTCTTCTAGGCCAGTTGCCGGTTCTCCGGTTTTCAGCGAGGCGCCTTCACAGCCCCTGACAACCGCGTCTTTTGAACCTCAGACTGCCTCTGACTCCCACGTAGAGACGACTGGGCCTTTGGACGCACCAGATTTACAGCCTACTGAGACTAACCCTTCAGAGGGATCCGGAGTAGCTGAACAACCCGTAGCTTCAGAGGGTGTTTTCAGACCTACTCAGTTAACCATTAAATCTTCTGCTAAGTCTAAAACTCCCTTAAAAACAAAGAAACAAATTCTACATTCACCAGGACAGGTCTCCATGCCTAAGAAACAAATGCTCAAAATGGCCGAAGACTTAATCACTCTGATCAGGGGGTCCCATCCCCCTCCTGATAAAAGGCCTAGAACAGGATGCAGACTATGACTCATCCGACCAGGTATCCATCTCTTCAGATTCATCCTCAGACCTAGGATACTCTTTACCCCCTTATGAGGATTCCGATGCTGAAGAATCTATTCCTTCAGCCTCTCCGCCAGAGGACTACTCCTTTGGGGAAACCTTGCATACCACGAGGGAGCATTTCCATTGGGAGGGCCAGGATTATTCAGAATCCAAGAAAAGACTCAGAGATTTCCTTTTATTACCACAACACAGGCTCCTTGCTATTCCGCCAGTGTTCGATATTGTGGATGATGCGTATTCTGAATCCAGTTTAAATCCTGATTCTTTACCTCCTGCTCCAGTTAAGCCAGATAGGTACTACAGAGTCCCTGACTCTCACAAATTTCTTTATAAAAGCCCTGCTGCTGATCCTGAAACTATTTCTCAGGGCCCCAAAGGGGTAAAGGCCTCCTCAGCGAAGAATCCAGTCCCCTCTGACAGAGATTCCAGAGCATTAGACAGATGGGGGAAGAAAGTATATACATCTGCAACTTTAGCAATGAGGGCCTTAAACTGCCAGATGTTAAGTTGTCAATCTCGCCTTCATTCTTGCTGGATGGGTTCGGAGCCATCCTCTGCTCCGACTCGGCCACTTACTAAAGCTCGAGAGCTAATTTTACCGGCTCGAGGCGACCCTATATCCCATGATGCAAGGCGATAACTACCCAGATCTCGCTTTGCGCTTTATGCGAGGTGCATTTTTACCGGCTCCTGGTAAGTTTTCAAAATTTCAGACTTTTAGTCACTCCCTTTTAGTTTTAGTCCACTACTGTTATTGTTTTAACTCTTAACGATTAGATTTTTAACCCTATCTCCCGTTAGTGGTTTCCCTTTTTCCAGTTTATCCCATCCCCTAAGTTAGGCCTTATGCCTCCCCCTTTCCTAATTTTTTGTCAGGGATTCTGTGTGGTGTTTGGGTGTGTTTGTATCCCTGTTTTATTTTTTATTTGGATTGGGTGTTTATTGTGTGTGTGTGTGTTTTTGGTACTTAGTGCTCCCTCGACACAGTTATGTCGAAGGACACAAAGGTCTCAGGCTTCAAGAAGTGTGACTCGTGCTGTCAGAAAATGTCTCTGACAGACGGTCACACTTCTTGTGTTTACTGCCTGGGACCTCTGCACCTGCAGGACTCTTGTTCTGTCTGCCACGCCTTCAGCCCAAGAGTCCTGCAGGAGCGCAGAAATAAACTAATACTAAGGGGCTTATTAAAGCCTGAGAGCTCCCCGACTAAGTCTGCTCCGGGGAAGCCCTCGAAACCAGTAAAGCCTTGGGCTCCAAGCCCTAAGCCATCGGCTACTGGTTCGCCTTCTGTGACGAGATCAGCTCCGGCCGGAGCCGATCCTTCTGTGTCACAGCTTTCAGTATCGGCTCCACCCGGCGCCGATACCGCTAAATCTATGCACTCACTGTCGGCTCCACCCACCTCCAGAAAGAGATCAAGATCCTCTTCGTTGGAGTCTATACATTCGGCTCCGAGATCACCGCTGCTCTCGGAGCGGAGCCATCAGAGCCGGTCTTCTCGGTCGTCCAGGCTGTCTGACCACGACCTTGAGAGAGTGGTGAGTAGGCTATTAAAGTCTCAGGCATTGGCCCAAATGCTCCATAGCCCGTCTCATCACACGGTAGCTATTACACATCCACCTAATATTCCTCCTTCGACTCTCCTACAGAGCTCGGAGCCGGAGCTCCTCTAAGCCGTGACTGTTGTGGCTTCGGAGCCGATACCTCCTTCGCCGGCTGCGTCCTCTGCTCTGATCTCCTCCTTGATGCCTTCATTGGAGGGATCCGGCCTGGTCTCTCTCGCCGGCTCCGAGGGGGCGAGTGGCATCGGACCCTTGTCCGACCCCGTTCTCCCTCTCGGAGCTTCGGTGCTGGTGAGCTCAGCCCCAACATCAGCCTCGGAGCCATCCCTGTCGGTGCGGCCTGGGGTTCCTATCTCTTCGGAGTGGGAGCCTTCTGGCCTCTCTGATGGGGGAGCCTTCGAGGTGATGAGGAGTGTACTAGCCCCAGGGCGTAGTCAACGGTTAGTTCCATCAGCTCCTCCCACTACAGTGCCTGCTGACGTCTCTTCCCACTCTCTTGCTCCCGGACCCAGAGATCCAACGCCTCAGGTTTCCCCACTGGGAATATCTTCCTCTTCCGAGGCTTCTCCTGACCCGTCAGGTGAGCCTTCGCGTAAGAGGACATGCAAGAGGAAACATCTAGACTCCCCCAAGTCTATTGCATCCGATACTGACTTGGATGAGTCTGAGGGATCCCCAAGGTCCCCCTCTGATGATGTCTCTTTCTCAGACATCCTTGAACTCTTTAAGCAGAGGGGAAACTGGCCTTCCCTTAATCCTTCCGAGGACGAGTCGGTATACCTGGAGGCGTTCGGTTCTCGACCCTTCACCTCCTGGGTGTCTCTGCCTTTCGACCCTCTTATGGATGTGGTGGCTCGCAAGGTGTGGATGGCCCCGGATTCGGTGGAACCCACTCCTCGGAGGCCTTCTAAATTCATCACAGCCCCACCTGATAGGCAATTTTTGACAAAAGGTGTCCCGGTTGATGCCATGGTGGTGGCTGCAGCCACCAAGAAGGAACTAGCTGATCCTTCAGTACCTGTCCATCCTCCTAACAAGGATTCCAGGACTATGGATAGGTACAGTAAGCGGATATTTTCTTCAGCGACCTTTGCCATGCGGTCGCTTAACTACTTGTGTCACTTCACCCGCCTTCAAAGAGATGTTCTTAAAGAGTTGGGAGAAGTTTTACAGGATCCGTCAGCTGCTGGGTCCCAGGATAAGATTAACTCACAGCTAGGAACCCTAAACTCTATTGTTAACTCCTCCATGCGGCTCATTTCATATGCAGCTGATGGAGCAAGTAGGTCCGCAGGCACAGGAGTGGCTTTAAGGCGTCACTCCTGGATGCGGCTTTGTAATTTTGCAGACCCCTTCAAGGCGTCCTTCACAAACTCTCCTTTTGATGGTTCGACCTTGTTCGGACCGCAAGTGAAAGACACCTTGACTAGATGCGAACAAGATGGCAAGACTCTCTCTGCCGTAGGAGTCCGTTTCTCCACCCCTTCAAGACCTTACCCAAAAGGTCAGAAGGGTGGGAAAATGTGGTTCCGCAAATCTCAAGGAGTCAAGCCTGACACACGAGGTCAGTTTACCCCCAGAGGCAGAGGGGGTAACAATAACAGACACCGCCCTAGGGGCAGAGGGGGTCCGCAGAATCAGGGTAGCAGGGATCGTCTCTCTGGCAAACCCTTCCAGCATCCCTGAGATGTTGCCCGATTGTCCACCTTCGGAGGCATTCGGGGGAAGATTATCGCTGTACCCAAAAGCCTGGCTTTCCCTTTCTCAAGGCAAATTGGGTACAGTCAATCATATCCGAGGGTTACAAAATTCCCTTTATCCAAACCCCAATTCAGCAAAAGGGAACCCTTCCAGACGTTCCACCCGGTCTAAGGGAACTAGCAGTACCAGAAATATCAAAACTGCTAGCAAAAAGAGCCATCCAGCCAGTCCCAGCAGACCAAATAGGATCCGGAATCTACTCAAGGTTCTTGTTAGTACCAAAAAAGACAGGGGACTGGAGACCAATATTAGATCTCAGCAAACTAAACAAGTTTGTAAAGAAAACAAGATTCCGGATGGTCACGCTTCAGTCCATTCTACCCTTTCTGGGCAAGGACAATTGGATGTGCTCAGTGGACCTTCAGGATGCGTACTATCACATCAAAATTCACAGGCACTCCAGAAGGTTTCTCCACTTTTGGCTGGGGTCCAGTCACTTCCAATTCAGAGCCCTGCCATTTGGACTCACTACAGCCCCCAGAGTGTTCACCAATGTATGGCAGCGGTTACGGCTCACCTGTGACGTCAAGGATTCCAGGTGTTTCCATATCTAGACGACTGGCTCCTCACTGCCACCACCAGGCATCAACTTCTCCAAGCCAGAGATTACACCATTCACATTTGCAGAGGGCTAGGGATCTCTATAAATTTTGAAAAATCTGCCTTGTCACCTTGTCAATCTATTACCTTTATAGGCACCAGTTTGGACACCGTAAAACTTTCAGCAAAGTTAACAGACCAAAGGATCTTGGATATTCAAAACCACATCCATGTGATTCTCCAGAGCGACAAAATTCAGGCCAGGTTTGCCCTGAAAGTATTAGGTCTTATGGCGGCCGCCATAACACTTCTTCCCCTTGCCCGTTTTTACATGCGTCTCCTACAGTGGATGCTGTTTGCCCAATGGTCCTTTCAACGACTTCCAATGCGTCACAGGATCATGATAACTCCAATTTGCAAAAGGCATCTGACCTGGTGGATATTGTCCCCTCAAGTCCATCAGGGCAGACCCTTTGTTCCTCCCGCCCCGGTCGCCACAGTTACATCGGACGCCTCCCTGATCGGGTGGGGGGGCATTATCAGGGCAGGATGGCCCATGGCACTTGGCAACCTTTCGAATGCCACCTGCATATAAATGTCCTGGAGATGAGAGCAGTGCTTTTAACGTTGCAAGCCCTCCACAACTCTCTTCCCCTGGGGACTATTGCAGTCCAAACGGACAATATGTCCGTCGTGTGGTATATCAACAAGCAGGGCGGAACCAAGTCCTATCCCTTGTGTCGAGAGGCACTCAGACTTTGGCAGTGGGCAATCTCTTCTCAGCGGTTTCTGATAGCAACGCATATCCCCGGGAAGTCCAACATCATAGCAGACAGGTTGAGCAGAGCTATTCTCATGCCTCATGAGTGGTGTCTCAAACAATCTGTGACTGAAGAGATTTTTCAGAAGTGGGGCCTTCCTTGCTGCGATCTTTTTGCTACGCCTCAAAACAGCAAATGCCCCGACTTCCTCTCCCTCTTCCCCCTTCCAGAGACGCTCTAATCCAAGATTGGCCCCGGGGACTTCTTTATGCCTTTCCTCCCTTTCCTCTAATACCACAAGTAATTCAAAAAGCAACCACCTTGAGAGCCAAGATGATTCTCATTGCCCCTTATTGGCCTCGACAGATATGGTTTCTGTTCCTGCATCATTATCTTTTGGTATAGCCATGGCATCTGGACCCGGTTCCAGATGATCTGACCCACCATTCAGGGCAGCTGCACCAATCCATACCTTCTCTCAACCTCACTGCTTGGTTGCTCCACTTCCGTCCCTAGCCAGGCTTCCTATGATTTCTAATCCCGTCCGGGATATCATAGTAGCTTCCCTTAAATCTTCCACCAGAAGGATTTACACTAGTAAATGGCAACGTTTCTCCTTCTGGGCAAAAGCTAGGAACATAGATCCCTTTACTGCTCCGATTCATTCGGTCTTGGACTTCTAGCCGAAATATTTCACTCAGGATCTTCTTCCTCCACAGTAAAAGTTCAGTTGGCAGCCATTTCACATTTTCATATCGGCTTGTTGGACCACAACATCATGTCGCATAAACTTTGCAAGGCATTCCTTAGAGGTATATTTTTACTTAAACCTCCGATCAGAGACCCCCCACCACAGTGGGATCTAAATTTAATCTTAACATCCTTGATTCTTCCCCCCCTTTGAACCTGCGGCTACCTGTTCATTGAAATTTCTTTCTTGGAAGACTCTCTTTCTGGTCGCCATTACTTCTGCCAGGAGAGTATCTGAGCTTCATGCCCTCTGCATTCGTCCTCCCTACTTAATCTTCCACGAAGACAGAATTTCTCTAAGGACTAATCCTTCTTTCTTACCCAAAGTGGCATCGCAGACGAACTTAAATCAATCTATTGATCTTCCAGTTTTTTTCCCAAATTATTCTAATAGAGCGGTGCAAAAACTACATTATCTCGATGTTCACTGCCAACTCAGATATTATCTGGACAGAACCAAACAATTTAGGAAATCTGATCAACTGTTTTTATCCTATGCAGAGAACAGGAAAGGCCTGGTATCCAAGGTAACCCTATCTAGGTGGCTGTCTTCTGTGATTACATGCATTTATCAACTCAGAGGTAAAGAGTTGATTTCTAGGCCAAAAGCCCATTCAACCAGAGCACTAGCTACATCTACAGCTTTTCAGGCTAGACTTCCAATAGACACTATTTGTGCAGCAGCCACATGGGCCTCTCCTCATACCTTTGTTTTGCATTACAAATTGGACTTTGCCTCCAGAAACAGAGCACATTTTGGTTCCACCGTTCTCAAGAGTCTGTTCCATTGAGCCCCCCCAGGATAAAGGTGCTAGGAACGTGGTCCCATCCAGCAAGAATGAAGGCGAGATTGACAACTTAACATTGAGAAGTTATGTACCCACCATAACGTTCCATGTTAGTTGTCTTCTCTCGCCTTCTTTCTTGCGTCCCGCCCACCATCCCCCTAGCCTGGTCAGACTGAGAAGATTGTTCCTCTTCCTTGGAGTCCTGATCCAATTTTTCCAGCTAATTAGCTTACTAGTGTCACTAGATCAGGTTGGTCTTTTTGGGGGGATTATTACCTCTTCCTCCTCCTCTCCAGTTGGAGGAATATATTGCATAATTTTTCCTTAGCTACCAAACGAGATCTGGGTAGTTATCGCCTTGCATCATGGGATATAGGGTTGCCTCGAGCCGGTAAAATTAGCTCTCAAGCTTTAGCAAGTGGCCGAGTCGGAGCCGAGGATCGGCTCTGAACCCATCCAGCAGGAAAGAAGGCGAGAGAAGACAACTAACATGGAACGTTATGGTAGGTACATAACTTCTCATTTCACATGCTAAAATATCAGCAATATTTGATGTCCCAGTTAAAACAAAAAATGCTTCCAAACTCAGATCCTCCCAATTATAAAGAAATGCAAGATTTATTGCATGCAGCTAAACAAGTGGGAAAGCATACTTTGCAATGTGGATTTGATTCATTAGAGGCCTCCTGTAGAGCAGCAGTTACATGATCTGTCATTAGAAAACACCCTCACAAGAGATAATATTCCTGGGTGCCAGCTTGAATACAACGGCCCAGATGGCTTATCTCACGCCAGACAAGCAAGGACAACTGACTCAATATTTTCAATTGATGGCAACAAAGACCCAACTCCCTGCAAGAAAAATTCTGCAGGATTTGGGTTACATGGCATCTTGCATACTACTAATTCCATATGCCAGACTGCATATGAGGAAACTACAATGGTACCTAAAGAGTGTCTGGTCTCAACACTGTCAAAGTTTGGAAACAGTAATACGACTAATTCCTTGCCTTCAACAGGAGTTTCGATGGTGGGCTCAAGCATGTCACCTCAACAAGGGACAGCCTTTCACTCAACCCACAGCCAGGCTAACACTGACAACGGATGCATCGGATTACGCCTGGGGAGCACACATGGCAGGAAAATGTATTCAGGGCAAGTGGTCCGCAGAACAAAGGCATCTTCACATCAATCAAAAAGAGATGCTAGCTGTACAAAATGCCCTTATAGCTTTCAAGGACCTTCTGCATCCAGGACAACTACTACTAAAGACAGACAACACCACAGATGTCCTTCAAGGATGCATCTGCAGTCATAACAAATGGGTTGTCCTGTCGTCAGGCAGCCCTTCGGTCGGCCGGATTCCAAAGTCTGGGTCTGGCTTCGGCTGATGTCGCACTTCACCCTAAGTCATCTCTGCTGGTCTTCGGGTATAAAGGCATCAGCCGATGCCATTTTCCCCAGTCTTTCTTGCCGCGTGGCGCCCGAAGCAGAAGCTGTTTGCAAGTGCCGGTCGGTCAGATCCAGAGATTACTACTACCGAATACTACTTCGAAGACTTCTAAAAAGCTAAGTACCCAGTTGGGGACTCTTTCTTGTCTCAGCCGATGTCAGAAAACGTAAATAACTGTTTAACTTGTGGGAAACAAATACCTCATAAAGAATTCCACTCTTACTGCCTACCTTGTTTAGGCCCAGACCACAACATAGCAGCCTGTTTAGCCTGTGCCTCCTTCAACCGACGAACGCTTAGGCCGGTTGGAGTTTGCTGAACAGTTTTTCGGCTCAGATTTTGTACATTATGCCGCCGGATCCTCCGACTACCCAAATTGTTAAAAACGAAAGAAAAGACCGACACTCGCGGTCCGCGGTTTCGCCGAAACCACGGTTAAGCAAGCATGAGTGTCTCTGTTTCGCTGAAACTGAGAAAACGGGTCAATCTTCAGCCAAATCCATGACTACTACTGAGGCTCCTGCTACCTTAGTTGAATCGGCCTCTGAAGTTTTGCCTACTACTGTGGTTCCTAGTGAATTATCAGACACCATCCCTTTGGATGTCTCTACCCCAGCACGTGGTGCTGCTAGGCCTCCTGCAGCCATGTCTATAAAGGCCTTTGCCAGGGCTAAAGCAGCCAAAACTGTTAAATCAGTGCCTGTTAAGGCCCCCTCACACAGACCCACTTCTAGTTCACAAATGCTTACTCTGGCAGAGGATTTAATCTCCTTAATTAGGGTATCCCAATCTCACCCAGACAGGGCCTCTCAGCCTCCAGAAAAGAGACCTAGAACAGAACCCCCCGAGCCAGTGTCCTCTGATGATTCTTTGGATGACTCAGACATTACAGATCAGCCAGAGGCTCCTTTTTCTACTTATGAAGATTCCGATGCTGAAGAATCCATTCCATCTGCCTCTCCACCAGAGGAATTTTCCTTTGGGAAACCTTACATGCCATGAGAGAACAATTCCAATGGCAGGGACAAGATTTCTCAGATTCAAGAAAAGGCTTAGGACTTTTCTGCACTTACCACAACATAGGCCCTTAGCTATACCTCCAGTTCTGCCTGTTGTGGATGATGCATTTAATGATGTTTGCACTGCTCCTGATACTTTACCTCCAGCCCCTGCCAAACCAGATAGATTTTACAGGGTGCCAGACACTCATCACCACCTATACAAGGCCCCACTTGCAGATCCTGAGACTATATCCCAGGGGCCTAAGGCAGTAGCTTCGACCTCAGCAAAAACCCTCTCCTTCTGAAAGGGAATCCAGGTCCTTAGAGAGATGGGGAAAAAGTTTACACCTCTGCTACTCTCTCAGCTAGAGCTTTAAACTGTCAGTTTCACATGATCCAATACCAAGAGTTTATGCTTGATCAGTTAACTAAGAAGCTGTCCTCTGATGACTCCTTAGATAAGAAATATGTTTTAGAAATGGTGAATAACATTCAGCAGGTTAGTAACCATTCTTTAAAATGTGGCTATGATGCACTGGAGGCTTCATTTAGATCAGCCATGACTGGCACAGTGATAAGAAGGCATGCATGGTTGAAAGAACAGGTCTTGCGGATCATGTTAAAGCAAAGCTGTTAGATGCTCCTATGGATAAGGCCAGTCTATTTGGTACCCCTGCTCAGCAAGTAATGAAGAAAATGGAAGAGAAGGCAAAATCTGTACAAACAGTTAAGGATTTCTTACAGGTTCAGCCCCCAAGGTTTAGCAGGAACTGGCCTGCCAAAAATTGGTCCTTTCCAGACTCCTCAAAATCTCAAAGAGGCAGGAATAGACGCTCTAGAGGCAGAAATCAATCCAGAGGAGGTGCCTATAGAGGACGCCAGTGGCAAGGCAATAACCAGCGAGGTACAGACACAACCACTGCCACTGCAACAGGACAATCACAGTGACTTGGCTCTGACACCCCCTACCAGGGAGCAAATAGCAGCACCTTTAGGCGGAAAGTTAGCCTTATTTTCGAAAAATTGGCACTATATCACAAAAGACAAGTGGATTTTGCAAACCATAGACCAAGGCTACAGGTTCCACTTCCACACCTTACCAGTAAAAAGAGGAATGCCAAACCTACCTCCAAATCAAAAAACAGAAGCTCTAAAGCAGATAGCTCAATTAACAAAGATGAGAGCTGTGGAAAGAGTACCAATAACACAACAGGGCAAAGGATTCTACTCCAGACTCTTCCTAGTACCAAGAAATGAGAAAAGTTGGAGACCTATTCTCGACCTGTCCATCTTAAACACATACATCATTGTCCCAAAATTCAAAATGCTGAACCTACAGCAACTTCTTCCCATGCTGGGCAAGGAGTGTTGGCTGGTAACTCTAGATCTCAAGGAGGCATACCTGCATGTCCCCATACGACCAAATTGCAGAAGATACCTCAGATTTCTTGCAGGATCAGAGCATTATCAATTCTCAGCATTGCCCTTTGGCTTATCTACTGCCCAGAGTATTCACAAAATGCCTGGCATCAGTAATCGCTCATTGCAGGCTACAGGAATCCAAATTTATCCATACCTGGACGACTGCCTGTTACAAGCGGACAACAAAAGCAAGCTGACAACAGATTTACAAAGAGTCATTTGCTTACTACAAGCCCTGGGATACACAGTCAATTTAAAAAGTCAAGACTGATACCATCCCAGACAAGAACATTCTTGGTGCGGAATTGGACACAGTAAAACAAATGGCATTCCTAACTGCAGAAAAACAAGAACAACTCCTCTTTACTTCTTGGCATTAACAAAGCAGAACAAACTAACAGCAAGAAAAGTACTGCAGGCCTTGGGCTTCATGGCATCATGCATAATCCTGGTCCCCATGCCAGACTGCATATGAGAAAGTTACAGTGGTACCTAAAGAATTTATGGTCTCAACACAGGCACAGCTTAGAAACCAAAATCCCACTAATCCCATGCCTGAAACAAGAGTTCCTATGGTGGGCTCAAGCATGCCAGTCAAACCCAGGCTTGCCCTTCCACAACTTTCAAGCAAACCAAACCATCACAACAGACGCCTCAGACCTAGGCTGGGGGGCGCACATGTTGGACAAGTGCATACAAGGATTGTGGACTCCAGACCAGCTGCACCTGCACATAAACCAAAAAGAAATGCTGGCAGTAAAACTAGCAATCCAGAAATTCAGACCATTCCTCAAAGAAGTCCATTTAATGATAAGGACAGACAACACCACAGTCATGTGGTACATCAACAAACAGGGAGGCACTCATTCATACCCCTATGCAGAATGACTCTGGACCTTTGGAATATGGCTCTGAGCTACAACATCCAGTTACAGGCAATATTTGTGCCGGAAAGAAAACACCCTAGCAGACATGTTAAGCAGAACCACCTCGGATGCTCACGAATGGATGCTACACCCGACATCTTCAAGGCCATCACAAAGAAATGGGGAATGCCACAAATAGACCTATTCGCATCCCCACTCAATCACCAGCTCAAAAAATTCTGCACAAGGACATGCCACCCACTTGCATGGAAGGTGGACTCTCTATCCTTCAGTTGGAAAGGCCTGACAGCATATGCATTTCCACCTCTTCCTTTGATGCACAAGGTACTACTGAAAATCAAAGAGGAATGTCCAAGGATAATTCTGATAGCTCCGAATTGGCCAAGACAACACTGGTATCCTTTGCTGAGGAGCATGTCTCAGGGGAGAATGTGGTCAATACCCCTGATGCCTTTGATGTTAACTCAGAACAACTACAACATCATGCACCCAAACCTAAAAACCTTGCAACTGACTGCCTGGAACATCACATAACAGCAACTAACCCAGACTTATCCCAAAGGGTTAAAGACATTATCCTTGAAGCCCGCAGACCTTCAACAAGAAGGAACTATGCAGGAAAATGGAAAAGGTTTGTCATTTGGAGTACTGAAAGAGGAAAAGATGTGTCGAACATAGATATTGCTAACATCCTGAAGTACTTGGCAGAGCTTCTACATACGGGCCTGTCCTATTCCTCCATCAAGATACATGCATCAGCTATTTCCGCAGAATACAGCTTGATCCACCTGTCTTTTCGCATCCTCTACTCAGGCAATTCCTCAGAGGGATCAAGAATGTAAAACCTCCTAGGAAACCACCATTACCAGCATGGGACTTGAACTTTGTGCTAGAAAAGTTGACACTCCTCCATTTGAACCAGCAGCAACAGCAGATCTTCAACACCTATCATGGAAAACTGCTTTCCTACTGGCAATTACTTCAGCAAGGAGGGTTTCGAACTACAGGCCTTAATGGCAGTACAACCCTTCCTAATCTTCCATCAAGATAGAGTGTCCATGAGAACTAATCCTACATTTATGCCTAAGGTGTTATCCAGAGTGTCTTTAAACCAGGCAATCCACCTACCTACCTTCTTTCCCAATCCACAGAACAGGGGGGAAAGGCTGCTGCATACCTTGGATGTACATAGACAGTTACGCTACTACCTGGACAGAACCAAAAGTAACAGAAAACTGACCAGCTTTTAGTAGCCTATGCAACAGGAAGGGAAGGAAAAGCAATTTCCAAACAGACAATCTCCAAATGGATAGGAAATTGCATAAGATTCTGTTACTCCTACCATGGAAAACCAGTTCCACAGAACATAAGACCTCATTCTACAAGGGCTACAGCCACTACCACAGCTTTCTTACGAGGAGTGGCAACCAAGGACATTATTGAGGCGGCTACTTGGACCTCCGTGCATACATTTGCCAAGCATTATAATTTACCTCTATACTCTAGATCCCGAGCAGGGTTTGCCACTGCTGTATTGCAAGGGATCCTAACTACACCATAATTCTTCTTCCTCCTCCCTAGTTTGGCTATGGTATTCTACCCATTTGTTATGACTGCAGATGCATCCTTGAAGGACATAGTACAGTTTTGTACCTACCATAAATGTAGATGTCCGAACAGGATAGCATCTGCAGTCAGGATTACCCACCCTCCTTCCCTCTGTGGTACTCCTAGGGTATTTACCCTCCTAATAGCTAGCTGGGGGTCTCTTATGGTGTATTTGTTTGTATATATGTACATACATGCTTATTTTTTGTGTTTGCCTTCTACTATTTTGGAAACATTGGCATTTATCCAAAATTTAGCTTTCCTAGAGGGCAACTGGCATCTGGGGCAAGAAACACTGAGGAAAATGGCGTCGGCTGATGCCTTTATACCCGAAGACCAGCAGAGATGACGTCGGGTGAAGTGCGACATAAGCCGGACCCAGACTTTGGAATCCGCCGATCAAGGGCTGCCTGACGACAGGACAACCCATTTGTTATGACTGCAGATGCTATCCTGTTCGGACATCTACATTTATGGTAGGTACAAAACTGTACTTTATGTGGTACATAAACAAGCAAGAGGGCACTCATTCTTATCCCCTATGCAGACAAGCCATGACCTTGTGGAACACAGCTCTAACCTGTCAAGTTCATCTACAAGCACAATTCCTGCCAGGAGAGAAAAACACACTGGCAGACGACTTAAGCAGAAACATCATGGATCCGCACGAGTGGAAAATACATCCACAAATATTCAGAATGATTACACAAAAATGGTGGAGCCCGGACATAAATCTGTTTGCATCCCCAGTGAACTGCCAGCTACAGAAATTCTGCACAAGGACTTGCCACCCACAAGCATGGAAAGTGGATGCCCTCTCATTCAGCTGAAAAAACCTACAAGTATGTGCTTTCCCACCACTACCTCTCCTGCTAAAGGTACTCATAAAAGCCAGGCAAGAAAAGCCAAAGATGATCCTGATTGCCCCAGACTGGCCACACCAGCACTGGTACCCAATCTTAAAGAACTTGGCACAAGGTCCTCCCTGGATTTTGCCTCAAATCCCACATCATCTGACCCAGCACAACAATCAGATACTTCACAGCCAGCTACAGACTTTAAACCTGGCTGCATGGCAGATTCCTTAGTCAAGTAAGCAATGCCTCTCTCCAAAGCTGTTATGGATGTCTTTCTGGAGGCCAGAAGGCCTAGCACCAGGAAAGCCTATGCGGATAAATGGAAGAGATTCTATGCCTGGAACCAGGCTCACAGCCTTGACCCACTTGTCCCACATATTCCTCAGATACTACAATATTTAACTGAGATGCTGGACAAAGGCCTCTCCTTTTCATCCATCAAGCTAAACGCCTCTGCCATCTCTGCTCATTACAACATGGGCCCACCTATTTTTTCTAATCCTTTGCTAAAACAGTACCTCAGAGGGGCTGAAAACATAAGACCGCCCCATAGAGCACCAACTCCAACTTGGGACCTCAACTTCGTGTTGGTAAAATTAACTTTACCTCTTTTTGAACCAGCTAACTCAGCAGGTTTAAAATATGTCTCTTGGAAAACTGCTCTGCTCCTGGCAATAACCTCAGCACAAAGAGTTTCAGAATTACAGGCACTAATGGCAGTGGAACCTTTCATCATTTTCCACCAAGACAGGGTGTCTTTAAGAACAAACCCTACTTTTATGCCAAAGGTGGTATCAAGTGTGGCTCTAAACCAAACTATTCACTTGCCAACTTTTTATCCAAACCCACAGAATAAAGGGGAGAGATTTCTGCATTCTTTGGACGTACACAGGCAGTTACGCTTCTACTTGGACAAAACCAAAGCTTTCAGGAAAACTGAGCAATTGATGTTAAGTTGTCAATCTCGCCTTCATTCTTGATGGATGGGTTCGGAGCCGATCCTCGGCTCCGACTCGGCACTTGCTAAGCTCGAGAGCTAATTTTACCAGCTCGAGGCAATCCTATATCCCATGATGCAAGGCGGAGATTACTCAGATCTCGTTTGCAGCTTCGCTAATGAGGTGCCTTCTTTTACCAGCTCTTGGTAAGTGAACTTTTCAGAGACTTTTAGTCTACCCCCCTTTAATTTTTTATATATATATTATATTTTTGTCAATTATCGACTCACCTTAGCCCTATTCCCGTCAGTGTTCCCTTCTTTTTGACTAAATATTCCCTTGTCCTTAGTCTGGCCTTAGGCCTTCCCCTCCCTAAATTTTTCCTGTCAGGGATTGTTTGTGTGTGACTGTGTGTTTTCCCTGCTTAATGTAATTTAATTTAATTAATTTAAATTAATTTGTTGGACTGAGTGTTTTTTGTGTGTGATTGTGTTACTGTTGTTCATCGACACAGTTATGTCGAAGGACACTAAGGTCTCAGGCTTCAAGAAGTGTGACTCGTGCTGTCAGAAGATGTCTCTGACAGACAGTCACACTTCTTGTGTTTATTGCCTGGGACCTTCGCACCTGCAGGACTCTTGTGCTATCTGTCATGCTTTCAGCCCAAGAGTCCTGCAGGAACGAAAAAATAAATTCATATTAAGGGGTTTATTAAAGCCCGAGAGCTCCCCGACTAAGTCGGTGCCGGGGAAGCCCTCGAAGCCTGTTAAGCCTTCGGCTCAAGCTTCCAAGCCGTCGGCTTCAGGTCATTCCTCACCAGGCTCGAGATCGACTCCAGCCGGAGCCGATCTTTCCATGCCAGTCTCAGTATCGGCTCCATCCGGCGCCGATACGACCAGATCCAGACACTCAGTGTCGGCTCCGGCTGGAGCCGACGTATCTTCGGCTCCGATGGCTCCATTGATCTCAAAGAAGAGATCTCGATCCCCTTCAGTGGAATCAATACATTCGGCTCCGAGATCACCTTTGCTCTCGGAGCGGAGCCATCGGAGCCGATCTTCTCAGTCATCCAGGCTATCTGATCACGACCTTGAGAGAGTGGTGAGTAGACTATTAAAGTCTCAGGCATTAGCCCAAATACTCCATAGTCCATCTCAACAGAAGGTAGCTATATCACATCCACCGAGCATTCCTCCTCCAACTCTCTTACAGAGTTCGGAGCCGGTGCTCCTCGGAACCAGTACCATTGTGACTTCGGAGCCGATACCACCCCTTTCGGCTCCGTCGTCCTCGGCTCCGATTTCCTCCTTGAGACCTTCATTGGAGGGATGCAGGAGTCTAGTCTCTCTCGTCGGCTCCGAGGGGGCGAGTGGCATCGGACCCTTGTCCAACCCCGTTCTCCCTCTCGGAGCTTCGGCGTTGGTGAGCTCGGCCCCGACATCTGCCTTGGAGCCTTCCCTCTCGGTGAGGCCTGGGGTTCCTATCTCTTCGGAGAGGGAGCTTTCTGGTCTCTCTGACGGGGGAGCCTTCGAGGTGATGAGGAGTGTACTAGCCCCTGGGCTTAGTCAACGGACAGTTCCATCAGCTCCTCCCACTACAGTGCCTGCTGATGTCTCTTCCCACTCTCTTGCTCCCGGACCCAGAGATCCAACGCCTCAGGTTTCCCCATTGGGAATATCTTCCTCTTCTGAGGCTTCTCCTGATCCGTCAGGGGAACCCCCGCGTAAGAGGACATGCAAGAGGAAACATTTAGACTCCCCTGAGTCTACTACATCAGATACTGACTTGGATGAGTCGGAGGGATCCCCATGGTCCTCCTCTGAGGATGTCTCATTTTCAGACATCCTGGAAATCCTGAAACAGAGGGGGAACTGGCCTTCCCTTAATCCCTCCAAGGACGAGTCAGTATACCTGGAAGCGTTCAGATCTCGACCCTCCACCTCCTGGGTGTCTCCGCCTTTCGACCCTCTCATGGAGGTAGTGGCTCGGAAGGCGTGGATGGCTCCAGATTCGGTGGAACCTATCTCTAGTAGACCTTCAAAATGTATTACTGCCCCACAAGACAGACAATATTTGACAAAGGGTGTCCCAGTTGATGCCATGGTGGTGGCTGCTGCCACCAAGAAGGAATTAGCTGATCCTTCAGTACCTGTCCATCCTCCTAATAAAGATTCTAGGACTATGGACAGGTACGGTAAGCGGATTTTTCTTCAGCGACTTTTGCTATGAGATCGCTGAACTACTTATGCCACTTCACCCGCCTTCAAAGAGACGTTCTTAAAGAGTTGGGAGAAGTTTTACAGGATCCGTCCGCTGCTGGGTCTCAGGATAAGATTAGCTCACAGCTAGGAATCCTTAACTCCATTGCTAACTCCTCCATGCGGCTCATTTCTTAGGCAGCCGATGGAGCGAGTAGGGCCGCAGGCACAGGAGTGGCTTTAAGGCATCAGTCCTGGATGCGGCTTTGTAATTTTGCAGACCCCTTCAAGGCGTCTTTCACAAACTCCCCCTTTGATGGCTCGACCTTGTTCGGTCCTCAAGTGAAAGACACTTTGACTAGATGCTAACAAGATGGCAAGACTCTTTCTGCCGTAGGAGTCCGTTTATCCACCCCTTCTAGACCTTACCCCAAAGGACAGAAGGGAGGGAAAATGTAGTTCCGCAAATCTCAAGGAGTCACACCTGACGCCCGAAGTCAGTTTACCCCCAGAGGCAGAGGGGGTAACAATAATAGACGCCACCCTAGGGGCAGAGGTGGTCCGCAGAATCAGGGTAGCAGAGAGCCTCTTTCTGACAAACCCTTCCAGCATCCCTGAGATGTTGCCCGATTGTCCGCCTTCGGAGGCAGTCGGGGGGGGGGGGACTATCGCTGTTCCCAATAGCCTGGCTTTCCCTTTCTCAAGACAAATGGGTACAGTCAATTATATCCGAGGGTTACAGAATTCCCTTTATTCAAACCCCAATTCAACAAAAGGGAACCCTTCCAGACGTTCCACCCAGTCTAAGGGAATTAGCAGTACTAGAAATATCAAAACTGCTAGCAAAGAGAGCCATCCATCCAGTCCCAGCAGACCAAATAAGATCCGGAATCTACTCAAGGTTCTTTTTAGTTCCAAAAAAGACAGGAGACTGGAGACCAATATTAGATCTCAGCAAACTCAACAAGTTTGTAAAGAAATCAAGATTCCGGATGGTCACGCTTCAGTCCATTCTGCCCTTTCTGGGCAAGGACAATTGGATGTGCTCGATAGATCTTCAGGATGCGTACTACCACATAAACCACATAAAAATTCACAGACGCTCCAGAAGATTTCTCCGCTTCCGGCTGGGGACCAGTCACTTCCAATTCAGAGCCCTGCCCTTTGGACTCACTACAGCCCCCAGAGTGTTCACCAAATGCATGGCAGTGGTTACGGCTCACCTGAGACGTCAAGGATTCCAGGTGTTTCCATATCTAGACGACTGGCTCCTCACTGCCACCACCAGGCATCAGCTTCTCCAAGCCAGAAATTACACCATTCACACTTGCAGAGGGCTAGGAATTTCTATAAATTTCGAAAAATCTGCCTTGTCGCCTTGTCAATATATTACTTTTATAGGCGCAAGATTGGACACCGTACAACTTTCAGCAAGGTTGACAGACCAAAGGATCTTGGACATTCAAAGACACGTCCAAGCGATTCTATTCAGCAAAACAATTCAGGCCAGATTTGCTCTGAAAGTACTGGGTCTTATGGCGGCTGCCATAACGCTTCTTTCCCTCGCCCGCTTTTACATGCGGCTTCTACAATGGATGCTATTCACCCAATGGTCCTTTCAACAACTTCCCATGCGTCACGAGATCATAGTAACTCCAACTTGCAAAAGATATCTGACTTGGTGGATATCGTCCCCTCAAATCCATCAAGGCAGACCATTTGTTCCTCTTGCCCCGGTTGCCACGGTTACATCGGACGCCTCCCTGATCGGGTGGGGGGGGGGCATTATCAGGGCAGAATGGTCCATGGCACTTGGCAACCTTTCGAGTACCATCTGCACATAAATGTTCTGGAGATGAGAGCAGTGCTTTTAACGTTGCAAGCCCTCAACAACTTTCTTCCCCTGGGAACTATTGCAGTCCAAACGGACAATATGTCAGTAGTGTGGTATATAAACAAACAGGGCGGAACCAAGTCCTATCCACTGTGTCGAGAGGCTCTCAGACTTTGGCAATGGGCAATCTCCTCTCACCGGTTTCTGATAGCAACGCACATCCCCGGGAAATCCAACATCATAGCGGACAGATTGAGCAGAGCTATTCTCATGCCTCACGAGTGGTCTCTCAAACAGTCAGTGACGGAAGAGATTTTTCAGAAGTGGGGTCTTCCTTGCTGCGACCTTTTCGCTACACCTCAAAACAGCAAATGCCCAGACTTCTTTTCTCTCTTCCCGGCCATCCCCCCAGAGATGCTGTAACCCAAGATTGGCCCCGGGGACTTCTTTATGCATTTCCACCCTTTCCGCTGATACCTCAGCTAATTTAGAAAGCAACCGCTTTGAGAGCCAAGTTGATTCTCATTGCCCCTTATTGGCCTCGACAGATATGGTTTCCCTTCCTACATCATCATCTCTTGGTACAGCCATGGCATCTGGACCCGGTTCCAGATCTTCTGACCCACCAGTCGGGTCAACTGCACCAATCCATACCCTCTCTCAACCTCACTGCTTCGTTGCTCCACTTCCATCCTTAGCCAGGCTTCCTATGATTTCTAATCCTGTACGGGATATCATAGTAGCTTCCCTAAAATCTTCTACCAGAAAGATTTACACTAGTAAATGGCGACGTTTCTCTTTCTGGGCAAAAGCTAGGAACATAGACCCCTATACTGCTCCAATTCATTCGGTATTGGACTTCCTAGCTGACATTTTTCATTCAGGATCCTCCTCTTCCACAGTGAAAGTTCAACTGGCAGCCATTTCAAATTTTCATATAGGCTTTTTGGACTACAACATTATGTCACATAAACTTTGCAAGGCATTACTTCGAGGTGTCTTTTTATTGAAACCTCCGATTAGAGACCCCCCCCCACCACAGTGGGATCTAAATTTAATTTTAACATCCTTGATTCTTCCCCTGTTCGAACCTGCAGCTGCATGTTCTTTGAAGTTGCTTTCTTGGAAGACACTTTTTCTAGTTGCCATTACATCTGCCAGAAGAGTATGTGAGCTTCATGCTCTCTGTGTTCGCCCTCCCTATCTAATATTCCACAAAGACAGGGTATCCCTAAGAACTAATCCGTCTTCCTTACCAAAGGTGGCATCACAAACTAACCTAAATCAATCCATTGATCTTCCAGTATTTTTTCCGAACTATTCTGATAGAGCTGAACAAAAGTTACATTATCTCTATGTTCACTGTCGGCTCAGATATTATTTGGATAAGACAAAAATTTTTAGGAAATCTGATCAACTATTTCTATCCTATGCAGAGAACAGGAAAGGCCTTCCAGTTTCTAAGGTAACTTTATCTAGGTGGCTGTCTTCTGTGATCACTTACATTTATCAGCTCAGAGGCAAAGAGTTGGTTTCTAACCCAAAAGCCCATTCTACCAGAGCTCTAGCTACATCTACAGCCTTTCAAGCTAGACTTCCAATAGACACTATTTGTGCAGCAGCCACATGGGCCTCTCCTCATACCTTTGTTTCACATTACAAATTAGATTTGGTCTCCAGAGACAGAGCAAATTTTGGTTTCACCGTTCTCAAGTGTCTGTTCCATTGAGCCACCCAGGATAGAGGTGCTAGGGACGCGGTCCCATCCAGCAAGAATGAAGGCGAGATTGACAACTTGACATTTAGAAGTTATGTACCTACCATAACGTTCCATGTTAGTTGTCTTCTCTCGCCTTCTTTCTTGCCCCCCTCCATCCCCCTAGCCTGGTCAGACCGGGAAGATTATACATCTTCTATTAAGAGGTTATTACCTTTTTATAGCTGTTCAACTCCTAGTGTCACTAGATTATGTTGATCCTTTCTAAAGGGTTATGATGTTATTTAGTATCCTTATTTTCTTCCTCTTCTCAAGTTGGAAGAAAATACTGCTATTTCTTTAGCTGCCAAACGAGATCTGAGTAATCTCCGCCTTGCATCATGGGATATAGGGTTGCCTCGAGCTGGTAAAATTAGCTCTCGAGCTTAGCAAGTGCCGAGTCGGAGCCGAGGATCGGCTCCAAACCCATCCAGCAAGAAAGAAGGCGAGAGAAGACAACTAACATGGAACATTATGGTAGGTACATAACTTCTAATTTGTAGCATATGCTGCAGGAATTCAGGGAAAAGCCATTTCAAAACAGACCATTTCAAAATGGATAGGACCATGTATATGTTTCTGCTATACACACCATTGGAAAACTGTTCCTAACAACTTTAGGTCTCATTCCACCAGAGCAACAGCCATTTCAACTGCCTACCTCAGAGGAGTACCTACCAAGGACATTTTGGAAGCAGCAACTAGGAGTTCTCTACATACCTTTACCAAGCATTACCATCTGCCTCTTTACTCTAAATCCAGAGCTGGCTTTGCCACTGCAGTGCTGCAGGGCTTTATAGCCACCCCTAATGCCTTATAGAACCAGCCACCCTACCTCAGCTTTGGGATTCTACCCAAGTGTAATGACTGCAGCAGTGTAACACGAACATAGTACAGTTTTGTACCTACCATAAATGTAGATGTTCGAGTGTATACACTGCTGCAGTCCAGGTTACCCTCCCTCCTTCCCCTCTTACTGGCTGGTACGTACCTTAGTCTTCTACCCTTTACTACCTATGGGTAGTAATTGCTGGAAATTGAAAGTTTTTAATTGCTTTTCATATGTATGTTATATTAGCAATTTGCATTGCCTACCTTTTTGAGGGCACCTGACATCTGGGGCAAGAAGAACTGAAGAAAACGGCGTCAGCTGCATCTTATAATACCCCTGTCACACTGACGTCAGGGAAGAGGCGACAGCAGCCGACACTGGACCAGGACTTTGGAACTCAGGCTGACTGCGGGACCGCCTGACGACAGGATAACCCAAGTGTAATGACTGCAGCAGTGTATACACTCGAACATCTACATTTATGGTAGGTACAAAACTGTACTTTTCTCTGAGAACAAACCCTACATTTATGCCTAAGGTGGTGTCCAGTGTGGCCCTCAACCAAACCATTCACTTGCCTACCTTTTATCCAAATCCACAGAACAAGGGTGAGAACATTCTGCATTCTTTGGACATGCACAGGCAGCTATGCTTCTACTTGGACAGAACTAAAGCCTTCAGAACGATTGAGCAACTTTTAGTGTCATATGCTACAGGATCACAAGGAAAGGCTATCTCAAAACAGACTATTTCTAAATGGATAGGCCATTGCATCCATTTCTGCTATTCTCAACATGGCAAATCAGTGCCTAAGGGCATTAGGCCTCATTCCACCAGAGCAGCAGCCACTTCAGCAGCCTTCCTCAGAGGAGTACCAACCAAAGATATCTTAGAGGCTGCAACCTGGAGTTCAGTGCACACCTTCACAAAGCACTACCACTTGCCTCTTTACTTCAAGTCCAGAGCAGGCTTTGCCACTGTAGTCCTGCAGGGCCTCATAATCTCTCCTAATCCTATTTAGCCCAGCCACCCATCCTCAGCTTTGGGGTTCAACCCAAGAGTAATGACTGCAACAGTGAAACACGATGAACATAGTACAGTTGTGTACCTACCATAAATGTAGATGTTCAAGTGCATTCACTGTTGCAGTCCAGGTTACCCACCCACCATCCCCCTTTCTTCACTGGGTCTATCTGCACTACTCTATCCTATACAACCTATTTGGTGTATTTGCTTGTAGATGAAGGGAATGTTATTTTTGTGCATGCATTTTTATTGGCATATTTTTTCAGCCTACTAATTTGGGGCCACCTGATATCTGGAGCAAGAAAAACTGAAGAAAATGGCGTTGACTGCATCTTTTATATCCCTAGCGCACTGACGTCAGGGAGGAGGTGACAGCAACCGACGGACCTAGACTTTGGAATTCTGGCCGACTGAGTGTAGTCTGCCAGCAGGATAACCCAAGAGTAATGACTGCAACAGTGAATACACTCGAACATCTACATTTCTGGTAGGTACACAACTGTACTTTCTGCCTCCCCATCAGAAGATATTTCCTCTGGGGAAACCCTTCACACCCTCAGGGAACATTTCCCCTGGGAATCCCAGGACTTCCTTCTAAGAAAAGACAGTTTCTAGACCTGCCCCAGCACAGCCCCTTGGCCATCCCCCCCTATCTTAGAGGTGTTGGATGATGTCTTCCATGAATCCAGCTTAGCTCCCGACGCCCACCCACCTGCTCCCAGTAAACCTGGCAGGTATTACAGAATAACATCAAAAACTAACCTCCTGCACGTGAGCAATTGCACGGCTCAAGGCAAAAATTCAGAAAAACATCGTGAGCCAGCAAACTGTTGCCTGAAAGAAAATTTATTATATAGCTGTAACAAACATATATAAAAACAACAAACAACCAGACCGGTTTCGGCTGGTACAAAAACACAGCCTTCCTCAGTGTAAAATTAAATATTCAGATGTTGCTGTTTAAGTACATGCAGCTGAAAGTTCATTGATTCCACCTAAAATTGTTCATTTAGACCAGGTGGGAATAATCCACCTAATTTAACAATCCACTTTTTTTCTTTGGAATTAAGAATAGAGTGCCAACCTGTTTTGTTGGGTTTGTTACCTTTTATAACATCAATTACCATAAAGGAAAATTTTGCAGTTTTATGCAACAGTTGATGTTTATATAGAGCATTATTGACCTTTTTATTTTTGATGTTACTTACATGTTCGGATATTCTGAGTCTAAGGGGACGTGATGTTTGCCCAATGTAGAAGAATCCACAAGTACCCGTAGCCAGATAGATCAACCAGTCGGTACTAAAAGTTAGCAAAAAAATTAACATCATAAACTGTAGCAGTTACGACTGGTAAATTGTTTGGATTTACTTACTTTGTCACAATTAGTGCAATGACCACACGGAAAACAACCAGTCAAAGGTTCCCCTGTAAGAGTAGTCTGTAATGCCTGAGACTGCCTTTTGTCATGAGAATGTTTAATGGTTGAAACAGCCACCTAAATTCTTGCCTTTTCGAAATGAAAAAAGACCTCTATCTGGTATAATATTTGCCAATTCTTGGTCACATTGCAGAATGTTCCAGTGTCTGTGTATACTATGGATGAGAATGTCTGAATTTCTAGCATATGTAGTTGTAAACCTAATCTGTTGTGATACCATGGTATTGTGTTCTTTGTAACATAACAAATCATCCCTCTGGAGTGCATCAACCAAATTGCTGGCTTGCAGAACATGCCCCATCTTGTAACCCTAGATCTAAATCTGTTTGTAAGGTCTTTTCTTTGTTCCTGAAAAGAAGATTCATCAGAACAGATACGCTTCATTCTGATGAATTGGGATTTAGGAATATTCTTAGCAATGTGTGGGGGGTGAAAGCTGGTGGCATGGAAGATGGTATTGTATTCAGGATACTTTCTGAATACCTCAGTACTTAATGTGTTGTCTGGTAGTCTATTAATCAGTACATCCAGAAAGGTAATGGTGTTGATATCATAGTGTACTGTGAACTGAAGGCCCCATTTGTTGTTATTCAGATACCTTAGAAAATCAAATAATTGATGGGTCTCTCCTTTCCATACCATCCAACAATCGTCCAAATAACGTCTCCAAATATCAATGTTTTCAAGATCAATGTTGTTATGGCTGTTGTAAGTAATATGCTTTTCAACAAACGCCATAAACAAATCAGCATAAATAGGGGCAAACAATGCTCCCGTTACTGTACCCTTTGTTTGCCAATAGCAAACACCTTGATAGAAGAAGACGTTATTGGTCAGGACATGTTAGGAATGTTGGTATAAAAGGGCACTTAAATCAAATGTACACAATAACCAGTCTGGTGCCAACTGAGTATCTGAAATGATTTGTAAAACGTTGGTAGTATCCTGTAACCGTGATCGTACAAAAGATGATAAAGGCTTGAGATGTTTGGTAAGAAATAGTGATAATGGTTCAGTGATGTAACCCTTCCCTGAAACAATGGGTCTACCTGGTGGCTTTACCGGGTCTGTGTGCATCTTGGGTAAGAAATAAATATATTGATTGGCTGGGTCCTGGATCATTAGCTGATGCATCACATCAGTGGCAATAATGCCCTCGTTCCTTGCACTTGACAAGAAATCATCAATCTGTTTTTTGAACCTAAATGTGGGATTTATTATCATTTCAGAATAGTATCTATTATCAGAAAGTTGTCTTTTGGCCTCATTATCATAATCAGACCAGTTTAAGACAACTACAGCCCCACCTTTATCAGCAGAAATGATGACTATGTTGCTATTGTTCTGTAATTCCTTGATTGCTTGTTTCTCCGCCAATGTGATGTTGTTCGATTTATACCTGGAAAAGTGTAGCTCTTTGAGTATGCTATTCTGGAATTGATGAACAATAGGATGCATAGGAGGAAGGAAACGTGATTTATGATAAATAAATTTATCTTGACTGTAATTGTTATCCATATCACCAAAATGCAATTTTAGATTCAACATTCTACAAAAGGACATAACGTCCTGTGCTAATACATCTTCAGATACCATGAAACCCGGTATAAATGTAAGACCTTTATTAAGAACAGACAAATGTAAAGCTGACAACACAAAGTCTGATAAGTTTAAAACATTAACATTTGGTATCACATTTATTTTTGCATTGCTAATTGCAGTAGGCTCTGTATGCTGTTTGTTTTTCTTATGTTTTCTCCCCCCACGTTGATATCTGGGCCTAAAGGGATAGATGCTGGTGTTCTTTTCGGGGACGGTGAACCTGATGCAGCCTGCAGATCACTGTCAGTACAGGAAGAAAGGTCATCGGTAGATGAACCAATGTCTGGAGTGCGATTTCTACGAATAGACCTAGGTCTTTTACGTTTTGGAGTACATGTTGAATGTGGTGTGAATGTCACATGTTTGTTTGTGTTGCTAAAAGGGTTGGTACTTTGATAATCTAGTTGATCTCTTAAATTTCTTGATTTTTCTCTTTTTCAATTGTTCCTCCAAATTGTTTAGATCTGATGCCACTTGAGGTCTTACATTTATACCGGGTTTCGTGGTATCTGAAGATGTATTAGCACAGGACGTTATGTCCTTTTGTAGAATGTTGAATCTAAAATTGCATTTTGGTGATATGGGTAACAATTAGTCAAGATAAATTTATTTATCATAAGTCACGTTTCCTTCCTCCTATGCATCCCATTGTTCATCAATTCCAGAATAGCATACTCAAAGATCTACACTTTTCCAGGTCCGAGATACAGTATAAATCGAACAACATCACATTGGCGGAGGAACAAGCAATCAAGGAATTACAGAACAATAGCAACATAGTCATTTCTGCTGATAAAGGTGGGGCTGTAGTTGTCTTAAACTGGTCTGATTATGATAATGAAGCCAAAAGACAACTTTCTGATAATAGATACTATTCTGAAATGATAATAAATCCCACATTTAGGTTCAAAAACAGATTGATGATTTCTTCTTAAGTGCAAGGAACGAGGGCATTATTGCCACTGATGTGATGTATCAGCTAATGATCCAGGACCCAGCCAATCAATATATTTATTTCTTACCCAAGATACACACGGACCCGGTAAAGCCACCAGGTAGACCCATTGTTTCAGGGAAGGGTTACATCACTGAACCATTATCACTGTATCTTACCAAACATCTCACGCCTTTATTATCTTTTGTACGATCACGGTTACAGGATACTACCAACTTTTTACAAATCATTTCAGATACTCAGTTGGCACCAGATTGGTTATTGTGTACACTTGATGCAAGTGCCCTTTATACCAACATTCCTCATCAAGGGGGTTTGGAGGCCCTGACCTATTGGCTGGAGTTGGCCGGCTTATATCAGCCTGATTTCAACCAGTTTTTGGTTGGTCTTGCAGAACATGTCCTGACCAATAATGTTGTCTTCTATCAAGATGTTTGCTACTGGCAAACAAAGGGTACAGCAATGGGAGCATCGTTTGCCCCTATTTATGCTGATTTGTTTATGGCATTTGTTGAAAAGCATATTATTTACAACAGCCATAACAACATTTATCTTGAAAACATTGATATTTGGAGACGTTATTTGGACGATTGTTGGATGGTATGGAAAGGAGAGACCCATCAGTTATTTGATTTTCTAAGGTATCTGAATGACAACAAATGGGGCCTTCAGTTCACAGTACACTATGATATCAACACCATTACCTTTCTGGATGTACTGATTAATAGACTACCAGACAACACATTAAGTACTGAGGTATTCAGAAACTATCCTGAATACAATACCATCCTCCATGCCACCAGCTTTCACCCCCCACAAATTGCTAAGAATATTCCTAAATCCCAATTAATCAGAATGAAGCGTATCTGTTCTGATGAATCTTCCTTTCAGGAACAAAGAAAAGCCCTTACAAACAGATTTAGATCTAGGGGTTACAAGATGGGGCATGTTCTGCAAGCCAGCAATTTGGTTGATGCACTCCAGAGGGATGATTTGTTATGTTACAAAGAACACAATACCATGGTATCACAACAGATTAGGTTTACAACTACATATGCTAGAAATTCAGACATTCTCATCCATAGTATACACAGACACTGGAACATTCTACAATGTGACCAAGAATTGGCAAATATTACACCAGATAGGTATTTTTTCATTTCGTAAAGGCAAGAATTTAGGTGGCTGTTTCACCCATTATAAACATTCTCATGACAATAGGCAGTCTCAGGCATTACAGACTACTCTTACAGGGGAACCTTTGACTGGTTGTTTTCCATGTGGTCATTGCACTAATTGTGACAAAGTAAGTAAATCCAAACAATTTACCAGTCGTAATTCTGCTACAGTTTATGCTGTTTTGCTAACTGCAGTACTGACTGCTTGATCTATCTGGCTACGTCTATTTGTGGATCCTTCTACACTGGGCAAACTTCACGTCCCCTTAGACATGAGTCTAAGTAACATCAAAAATAAAAAGGTCAACAATGCTCTATATAAACATCAACTGTTGCATAAAACTGCAAAATTTTCCTTTATGGTAATTGATGTTCTAAAAGGTAACAAACTCAACAAAACAGGTTGGCACTCAATTCTTAATTCCAAAGAAAAAAGTGGATTGTTAAATTAGGTGGATTATTCCCACCAGGTCTAAATGAACAATTTTAGGTGGAACCAATGAACTTTCAGCTGCATGTACTTAAACAGCAACATCTGAATATTTAATTTTACACTGAGAAAGGCTGTTTTTGTGCCAGCCAAAACCGGTCTGGTTGTTTGTTGTTTTTATATATGTTTTTTACAGTTATATAATAAATTTTCTTTCAGGCAACAGTTTGCTGGCTCACAGGTATTACAGAATAACAAATTCTCAAATACCTGTACAGAAATCCTGCTGCAGACCCAGAGGTCATTACACAGGAACCAAAAGGAGCTAAGGCTACTTCTGCAAAGAATCATATTCCTTCTGACAAGGATTCCAGAGCTCTGGACAGATGGGGTAAAAAAGTATATACCTCTGCAACCTTAGCTATCAGAGCGCTCTGCTATCGGCTCCACATGTTAAAATGTCAACAACACACTTTGGAACTATTAAAGCAAAATATTTCAACCTTTCCTGACTGTGCCAGTTTGAAAGAGCAGGTTTACTGCACTCTACTTGTCAAGTGGCCAAACACTCATTACACTGTAGATACGATGCCCTAGAAGCCTCAAGCAGGGCAGCAGTTTCAGGATCTGTCATTAGGAGACATGCATGGTTGAAGGAACAACCTCTTCCTGATCATTTCAAGTCCAAATTAATTGATGCACCCTTAGATAAGGACAGCTTGTTTGGAGTAAAAGCAGAATAGATTCTTAAAAAGATGAAAGATGAAGCAAAATCTATCCTGTAAAATATTTCTTTCAGGTACAGCCTCCTAGGTTCAGCAGGAATTTTCCCTCAAATGATTGATCCTTTCCTGCACCTAGCAGACAGGGACAAGGTAAGCCCCTGCAGGGACAGGCTACTCTATCCCAGGGACAGCAGAGAACCAAGCAGTGGATCACTTCCGCTCCAAAGGCAGGGAGTTCTAAGCCATCCCTCTATGGCAAAAACTCTCGATGACCCCCCCCCCCGCCCTCTTTTCACTCACCAAAAGCTAGGAGGAAGGCTCTCCCTATACAAAGAAAATTGCCTTTCTGTAACAAAGGACCAGTGGGTCTTAAAAGATCATTTTTCAGGGATACAAATTCTCTTTCAGCAAACTCTGAATTCCAAGAGGGTACCCATACTTAACTCCAAATCAGTGGGCAGAGGCATTGAAACAAGTTCAAACTCTCATATCCCAAGGGGCAGTAGAAACCTGTCTCCTCAGATCAAACAGGCAAAGGCTTCTATTCCAGACTATTCATTGTTCCCAGAAAACAGGGCACTTGGCACCCCATCCTGGATCTATCCATTCTGAACATCTCCCTGGTGGTCCCCAAATTCAAAATGCTAACTTTGCAGCAGCTGCTGCCTATGCTGACAAAAAATGCCTGGTTAGTGACCCTAGACCTAAAAGATGCCCACCTCCACATCCCCATAAGGGAATCCTGCAGAAAATTCCTTTGATTCAGAGCAGGTTCACAACACTTTCAGTTCTCTGCGCTGCCCTTTTACTTATCTACTGCTCCCAGGGTATTCACCAAATGCTTAGCCCTGGCCATAGCCTTTTGCAGACAGAAAAATATACAGATTTACCCTCATCTGGATGACTGCCTCATTCAGGCAGATTGCAAAGAAAAGCTACTCAAGGACCTCCTCTTTGTCAAATGGGGTACACCATCAGTGAGAAGAAATCAAAGCGAACACCCTCCAGGAAGATCATTTTCTTGGGAGCACTGCTGGACACAGCAGCCCAAATGGACTTCCTGTCCCCAGAAAAGCAAAGCTTCCAGCCTCTATTTTACCCAGCTGGCTTCCAGAAGTCACCCCATTGCGAGGAAGTTCATGCAAGCCTTTGGGGTACATGGCATCTTTCATCCTTTTAATTGCCCTGGCCAGGCTTCACATGAGTAAACGTCAGTGGTATCTAAAGAACCTTTGGTGTCAGCACTCTCAACCTCTACAGACATCTGTCCCTCTGATCCCCTGTATAAGGGCAGAGTTTCCCTGGTGGGCAGGGGCCTGTGCCAAGAACAAGGGTCTTCCCTTCATCCTCCGCCAAACTGGGCAGACCATTACCACCGACACCTCAGACATTGCTTGGGGCACTCACCTAGCAGGCAGGTGCACCCAAGGTCTTTGGGATGCCCAGCACTTTCCCTTACACATCAACTAGAAGGAAATGATGGTAGTACAAAAGGCTCTGACATCCTTCAAACCCCATCTCAAGCCAGGGGTTCTCCTTATAACAAACAACACCACAGTAATGTGGTACATCAACAAATAGGGAGGGACTCAATCTTTACCCTCTGTGCAGGCTAGCCATGAACCTCTGGCTGACAGCCTCTTCCATGGGATTACACCTAATAGCCCAATACCTACCAGGGATCAACAACACCCTGGCAGACCACTTAAGCAGAAACTTACTGAACCCCCATGAATGGCAGCTCCACAGAAAAATCTTTTTACAAATCACTCCGGAATGGGGGACTCCGGAGGTGGATCTCTCTGCTTCCCACCTCAACCAATCAGCTGAAAAAAGAAGGTGGATGCCTTGACCTTCCCCTGAAACTCCCTCTTTGTGTACGCATTCCCTCCTCTGCCTCTTATTCCCAAGGTATTGATCAAGATAAGGGAGGAGAGACCAAAGGCCATCCTCATTGCTCCAGATTGGCCCAGAGAGCATGGATACCCCTTACTAAGCAGCCTGACATTACACTCTCCCAGGCAGCTTCCCCTGATCTCAGACCTCTTGACTCGGGTGGGGAGGGGGATGCTGCACCCAGACTTGCAGACTGTCAAACTATCAGCATGGCTAATACTCTAAAGGCAAACCAGGGGCCCCTGTTAACCAAACCAGTCCTAGACATTATCACAGAGGCAAGAGCGCCCAGCACCAGAAAATCTTATGCAGGAAAGAAGATTCTGCTCCTGGAGCCAGTCCAGTGGGAGCAGTACCTCACAACCTTCCATCCATCTTATCCTGGACTACCTAGTGGAGATACTCAATAGTGCCCTCTCCTTCTCTTCTATTAAAATCCACACCTCAGCCATTTCAGCTCATTTTGATACAGATCAGCCCCTGTTCTCGCATCCTTTGATTAAACAATTCCTCCGAGGGGCTTCTAATATCAGACCTCCCAGAAGGCCACCCACTCCAGCCTAGGACCTGAATTATGATGATTTTCGTGTTTCATTGTTGCAATCATCACATTTGGGTTATCTGCCTGCAGGTAGCCCTCAGTCGGCCTGAATGCCAGAGTCTTGGGATTTCTGCTTCAAATGCTGTTGCTTCTTCCATAACGTCAGGACGTCATGGGTATAAAACATGCAGCCAACGCCATTACATCAGTCTTTTTTGCTGTGCGGTGTCTGAAGCAGAAGCGGCTCGCAAGTGCCTGTCGGTCGCCTACTAAAATTTTCATTTTTCGAGTTTCAGACCTGAAGTCTTCTAAAAGAGAAGTACCCCATCAGGGATACTTTTTTCTTGCTCTAACCGATGTCAGAAAAAGTTAATTGTCTTGCCTGTGGAAAGCAAATACCTCACAAAGATTTTCATTCTTACTGTGCCATATTTTTAGGCCCAGACCACGATGTTCCTCGCTGTCAGATGTTCTTCCCTTGCTGTGCTGCTCTGATCCTTATATAGTCCTAGTCCCAGCAGTCAGTCCAATACCATACCAGTATAGTTGACCGGGTGGTCATGGCCATCTGACGCCAGTACGCCAGGGTACGCAGCGCATGACATGATTTTACTTCTCAGTCTTTTCTTTTGCGCGGCCGCCCATGCAGAAGCAATTTTGGCGTTGTGCAGGTTGGCGTTTTGATTTTTCGGAGTTTCAGACCGAATACAGATGAGGAGAAGTATTAAAGTAAATGCTTTTTTTTTTTTTTTTTTCTTGCCAGTATTTTAACGGATCAGAAAAAAAAATAACTTTGTGTTTTTGTGGGAAGCAAGCACCGACATAGGGATTATCATACTTTGTGTATACTTTGTTTAGGGCCTGGAAACACGGCGTTGTTGGTGCGTGCCGCTCTTGTGCAGCGTAAAAATGCATAATTAAGAGTGCTTGATTTAGTTTAGGTTAGTGTAAGGGAAGCGTTGCAATTATACTATGCCGTCGGATACTCCGGCGCTTCTCCTCTAAGAAAAAGCAAGGACAAAACAGTGCTAGGTCTAGGGGGTGCAGTCCCGGTCCCGCGGTCCTTTAGGAAGGGCCAGGGAGCCAGAGGTTTTTTTGCCAGAGTCTCATATGGAGTCTCAGCAGATACTTACTGTTACAGGGATGTGCCCTCAGGAGACTCTGCACACTTTAAAATGGGAAGGCTACTTTTACTACTCCAAAAAAGGCTAGAGGGAATGTTTGTTTTGCTAGCATAGGCCTTAGCTATTCCTCCGTGTTGTGTGTGTGGTGGAGGATTTTTGCAGAGGAGGCTTGAACTCCTGGATTCCTTTGCCTCCTGCCTGCCCCTGCTAAGCCTGATAGGTATTATAGGGTGCCCTAAGCTCATAATTATTTGTTTAAGGGCGGACGGCGGAAACTGTTTCAGCCAGCAGGGAGGTGTTAAAGCTTCTGTGGTTAAAATTAAATCCCCGATGTAAAGATATAAGAGGGCTTTGGATAGGTGGGGTAAGAAAGTATATACTTCTTCCACTCCAGCCATGAGGAGCGTTGAATTGTCAATTTCATATGCTGAAATATCAGAATTATCTCGTTCTTCTATATGCCTATGCACAGCTGATTTTATGGAGACTGGGGCTAGCGCCTGCAACTGACTCTTCAGGTAAGGTTTCTGCAGGAGCACACAAAACTCCTAGAGATATGTATTAAAGACAAAAAATCATGGATCCCCAGTGGAAACTAAAACCTTCATGTCTATGCCTTCCACCTCTACCTCTTCTTCCAAAGGTATTACTAAAGGTCAGACAGCTCCAGGCATTATCACCTGCCTATATACTCTAAGATTTTGTGGCTTGTTCAACGGCCAAACTATTCATCGTCAGGCTATTTTTGTCACTTAATTCTTTCACTGTCGTTCTCCGTATTCTGAAATGGCTTCGATAAGCCATCCAACTACCGATCTGACAAAAAAAGTAAGGATAAAGACAGACAGACCGCATAGGCTGGTACTCAGTGAGGTGTCTTCGCAGCCCCTGATACACGCTTCTACAGATTCACAAGCCTCTGCTGAGATCCTTTCGGAGTCCAGTGTGGTGCCAGTTGCTTCTTCGATTATGGAACTTGTGGATGTCTCTACCTTGGATGGGTCCGGAGCCGCTGTACAGGCACCGGCTTCTGAGGGTGTTTTCCAACCTTCTGATGTTTGTATTAACCAGTCCTTTTCGTTTTTGACTAACACTACCGAGTTTCTCAGACCCAGAGTTCACACTTCGCCTAGAAACCGATGACCAAAGCGCATGCTCACGCTTTTATGCCACGGAAACAAATGCTTTGAATGGCTGAAGACGTAATAGCTTTAATTAGGGGAAGTCAGCCTTCCTCCTCTGAGACAAAGGATTGATTTTCCTTCTGATTCTACAGACCGTGAGCCCTGATGACTCTGATCCCTCTGATTACCAGGACATTCCCTTGTCTACCTATGAGGATTCAGATGCAGAGGATTCCATCCCCTCCAGAGGACTTTTCTTTTGGTGAAACTTTGCATATCTTGAGAGCATTTCCGCTGGGAATGCCAGGACTACCCACAGTCCAAAAACAGACTCAGAGAATTTTTAAACTTGCCTCAGCACAAGCCTCTAGCTACACCCCCTGTTCTGGAGATTGTAGATGATTTCTTCTTGGAATCCATCCATGCCCCTGATACCTTGCCTCCAACGGCCAGGAAACCTGAAAAGGTACTACAGAGTACCTGACTCCCACAAGTTTCTCTCTAAGAATCCTACTGCGGATGCAGAGACCTTTTCCCAGAGACCTAAAGGCATTACGGCTACAATAGCCAAAAGCCCTACCCCTTCGGACAGGGACTCTAGGGCTTTAGATAGATGGGGTAAGAAGATGTACACCTCTGCTACTCTTGCCATTAGGGCTTTAAATTGCCAGCTTCATATGTTAAAGTATCAGCAACATATGGAGCTAATTAAACAGAAAATGATGTTGATTCCTGATTGTGCAGAACATAAAGATTTACAAGAGTTAACGCATTCTGCTAGCCAAGTTGGAAAACATACTTTGCAATGTGGTTTTGTTGCCTTAGAAGCATCCTTTCCAGTCCCTCCCAGGCCTTCTCAGTCCTAACCCAGCGGCAGCATACCACCATGATTACAGTCTCAGGGTATGCACAGTTCTGAGCAATGGAGTGCTCTCACCTCTAAAACAGGGAGTAGTAAGCCAGCATCCTATGGTAAAATCTCACAGTGACTTATCCTTAATTCTTCCAAGCCTTGCCCAAGTACTTGCACCCTTAGGAGGTAAACTTGCCCTACATGCAAAAAACTGGGAGTACATCACGCAGGACAGATGGGTCTTGAACATTGTATCCCTGGGATACAGGTTCTACTTCCACTCGCTGCCAACCCCAAGTGGATGGCCAGACCTCCCCACAAACTAGTGGGCAGAGACCTGAAAGCAAGTACTTCCGCTTCTCCATTTCATGGCTATTCGACCTGTCCCAGCAGAGCATAGGGGACAAGGTTTTTACTCCAGACTGTTTCTGGTCCCCAGGAAAGAAAAACTCTTTGCACCATATCCTTCATCTGTCTGTTCTCAACACCTTCCTGGTGGTTCCACAGTTCAAGATGCTTACTGTCCACAGCTGCTTCCTATGCTAGCCAAGGACTCCTGGCTAGCCACCCTAGACTTAAGAAACTTATCTGCACATCCCCATAAGGGAATCTTGCAGGAAATACCCGAGTTTCAGAGCAGGCTGTATGCATTATCAATTCTCTGAACTTCCCTTTGGCTTATCTACTGCACCGAGGGTATTCACAAAATGCCTAGCTCCAGCCATTGCATATTGCAGGCAGAGAAAAATTCAAATTTACACATACTTGGACGATTGCTTGATTCAGGCTGACAGTCCGGAATTGCTACTCCAGCACCTGACATTTGTAAAAAAACTTCTAACTTCACTGGGGTACACCATCAACGAAAAGAAATCAGATCAGGTACCCAGCCAGCAGATTGTATTCCTGGGAGCAAGCTTGAACACAACTTCCCAGATGGCATTCCTCATTCCAGGAAAACAAATGTATTTGACAAACTACTTCAATCTACTGGCCACCAAAACCCAGCTATCTGCAAGAAAAATACTGCAAACCCTAGGGTTCATGGCCTCTTGCATTCTACTAAGTCCATATGCAAGACTGCATATGAGGAAACTTCAGTGGTACTTAGTCTCTGGTGTCAACTTTCTCAGGACCTGGAAACAATGATTCCTGTCATTCCTTGCCTAAGGGCAGAGTTTTTTGGTGGGCAGAGGCCTACTACCACAACAAAGGACTCCCTTTCACTCTACCCCCTGCTGCCCAAACCCTAATCAGACGCATCAGACTATGCATGAGGGGGTTCACATGGCAGGGCAAGGTATTCAAGGCAAATGGAGCCCTAAGCAAATGCACCTGCATATCAATCAAAAATAAATGTTAGCTGTACAGAATGCTCTGACAGCCTTCAAACGTCTTATTCTTCCATGGCAACTATTGATCGACAACACCACAGTTATGTGGTACATAAAAAAGCAGGGGGGGACCCATTCCTACCCACTCTGTAGGTTAGCCATGGCCCTGTGGGACACAGCCTTGAGCAAACCAAGTGCACCTACAAGCTCAATTCCTGCCAGGCAAACTAAATTCACTGGCAGACGACTTAAGCAGAAATCTAATGGACCCACACGAGTGGAAACTGGAACCCAAGTCATTCAAGTTGCTGATCCACAGGTGGGGGGACACCAGAGGTGGATCTCTTTGCTTCTCCTCAGAAGTTTCAGTTGAGCAAATATTGCACCAGAACTCCCCACAGCCAAGCATGGAAAGTGGATGCTCTGCCCTTTACATGGGAAAACCTCTCAATCTATGCCTTCCGCCTCTGCCCCTCCTCTGGAAGGTTCTACTAAAGATCAAACCGGACAAGCCAAGGACAATCCTGATTACACCAGACTGGCCACGCCAGCGCTGGTACCCACCTTTGCGCAGTCTGACTGTACTGCCACCTTGGCACCTGCCTCAGACCCACTCCCTGTGGTCCCAGCAGGACGGCCAGATTTTGCATCCTCCTTTACAAACCGTGAACCTAGCAGCCTGGTTCATCCCCTGAACCCTCAGTAAACAGGTGCTGGATGTCTTCCTGGAGGCAAAAAGGCCTACTACTAGAAAATCCTATTCAGAAAAGTGGAAAAAGATACTGATGTTCATCGTGCATACAGCTGCAGTCATAACAGATGGGTTCTCCTGCCGTCAGGCGGGTCCTCGGTCGGCCGAATTCCAAAGTCTAGGTCCGGCGTCGGTTGTCGTCGCTTCTTCCTTGACGTCAGTGCGACAGGGGTATAAAAGAACCAGCCGACGCCATTTTCTTAAGTCTTTCTTGCCGCGCGGTGCCCGAAGCAGAAGCAGTTCGCAAGTGCTGGTCGGCCAGCTCATGAGATTACGAAAATTTGGAAACCGAAGTCTTCTTAAAAGCTAAGTACCCCGTTGGGGAAACTTTTCTTGCCTCAGACCGATGTCAGACAAGGTTAATAATTGTATTTCTTGTGGGAAGCAAATAACGCATAAGGATTTCCATTCCTTTTGTATTCCTTGCTTAGGCCCAGACCACGACATCTCGGTCTGTCGCTTTTGTGCTACATTCAACAAATGCACTATTAAGCGTCGGGCGGAGTTCGCCCAGCATTTCTTTGGGAAACATTTAACTATACTATGTCGTCGGATACTCCGACTCCGGTTTGTCTAAAAAATGCAAAGACAAGGACCGACACTCGAGGTCCGCGGCCTCTACCGACACCACGCCAAAGCCGACTCCACGTGGTCCGGTTCTCAGCGAGGTGCCTACGCAGCCCCTGATTACCGACGACACATCTTTGGCGGTGTCTCCTGTACCCGAGGTAAGGTGTCTTCAGACCTTCCTCTTCTTTCTCCATCAAGGCTTTCACCAAGTCTAAAGCATCCATACACTCTAAGAGACCAGCTACACAGGGCCCATCTCCAGGCCCCATGCCTAAGAAACAGATGCTTAAAATGGTTGAGGATTTAATTACTTTAATCAGAGGTTCTCAGCCACCTCCGGACAAAAGGCCCAGAGTGGAGGAAGATTCCCCCTCCTCTGATCAGGGCTCCATTATTTCAGAACACTCTGATGATCAGGAACAGTCTTACTCCCCTTTTGAAGACTGTGATGCAGAGGAGTCTATTCCTTCTGTATCCCCCCCTGAGGATTACTCATTTGGGGAAACTTTGCATACCTTAAGGGAACACTTCCACTGGGAAGGCCAGGATTATTCAGATTCCAAGAAAAGGCTCAGGGAATTTCTTTTGTTACCCCAGCACAGGCCTCTGGCTATACCTCCTGTCTTGGACATCCTAGATGATGTTTACTCTGAGGCCTGCCTTAACCTGGACTCTCTACCTCCAGCTCCAGTTAAGCCTGACAGGTACTACAGGGTTCCTGATTCACACCAATGTCTATACAAAAGCCATGCTGCTGACCTAGAAACCTTCTCACAAGGGCCCAAGGGAGTTAAGGCCTCCATTGCCAAAAATCCATTGCCTTCCGAGAGAGATTCCAGATCCTTAGAAAGGTGGGGGAAAAAGGTATACACCTCGGCTACCTTATCCATGAGGGCCTTAAACTGTCAGTTTCATATGCTAAAATACCAACAGTTTTTGTTATCACAATTGAAAAGTAAAATGTCACAACCTGAACAACCAGACTTGAAGGAGTTGCAGGATTTGATGCATAGTGCAGAACAAGTGGGTAAACATACCTTACAATGTGGTTTTGATGCTCTAGAGGCCTCATGTAGAGCTGCTGTTACAGGCTCAGTCATACGTAGGCATGCCTGACTCAAGGAACAAGCCTTGCCTGATCATGTCAAAGCTAAATTACTAGACGCCTCTTCAAAAGGATGTACTATTTGGGGCTAATGCTGAGGAAGTATTACGGAAAATGGAGGAAAAGGCTAAATCAATGCAAACTGTGAAAGAATTTCTGCAGGTTCAACCCCACGTTTTAGTAGAAATTGGCCTTCCAAAAACTGGTCCTTTCCTGCCACAGACAGACCCCAAAGAGGCAGATACAGGCGCCCGAGGGGCAGAGGACAATCACAAGGATCGTATAGAGGCAGACAATGGCAAGCTCCTACACAAAGAGGTGGTGAGGACAACTCGCAATCTTTCAGAAAGCAAACCCAATGACTTTCCCCTTTGCATGCCAACCAGGTCTCAAATGGCAGCCCCCTTAGGAGGAAAGCTGGCACTATTTTCAAAAAATTGGTATGTCACAAAGGACAAATGGATCCTGGACATTATAAACAGAGGCTACAAATTCCATTTTCATACCCTTCCAAAAATGAGAGGCATGCCAAACCTGCCACACAATCAAAGGGCAGAGGCACAAAGGCAAATTTCAGATCTCATAAACATGAAAGCTATTCAAGAGGTACCTACACACGACCAAGGTCAAGGTTTTTATTCCACGCTATTTCTGGTGCCAAGGAAGGGAAAAGATTGGAGACCTATTTTGGATCTTTCCATCCTAAACACATTCCTACTCGTACCAAAATTCAAGATGCTCACTCTACAGCAACTTCTTCCCATGCTGGGCAAGGAGTCTTGGCTGGTAACATTGGACCTCAAGGAGGCATACCTGCATGTCCCAATCAGACAAAATTGCAGAAGATACCTCAGATTTCTTGCAGGTTCAACCCATTATCAATTCTCTGCATTGCCCTTTGGCTTATCTACTGCGCCCAGAGTATTCACGAAATGCCTGGCATCAGTAATTGCCTACTGCAGACTTCAAGGGATACAAATATACCCTTATTTGGACGACTGCCTGATCCAAGCAGACAGCAAGCACATTCTTCTGAAACATCTGGCTTATGTAATAATGTTATTAAACTCTCTGCGATACACAGTCAACAAAGAGAAATCAAGGCTAATACCCTCTCGGAAGATAATTTTCCTGGGTGCCAATTTGGACACAAACACCCAGATGGCCTACCTCACGCCAGAGAAGCAGGGGCAACTAATTCAATACTTCAGAACACTGGCAAATTGCACCAGGCTGACTGCAAGGAAAATCCTGCAGGCTCTGGGATTCATGGCATCTTGCATCTTACTAATCCCATGTGCAAAGCTGCATATGAGAAAACTACAATGGTACCTAAAAAACATATGGTCTCAACACAGCCACAGTTTGGAAACAATAATTCCATGTCTGCAAAAGGAATTTCTGTGGTTGGCTCAAACATGTCAAACCAAACACAGGTCTTCCATTCAGCAAGCCTCAAGCAAATCAAGTCATCACAACAGACGCCTCGGACTACGCCTGGGGGGCACACATGACAGACCGGTGCATTCAGGGCAAATGGTCCCAAAAAGAAAAGCACCTTCACATCAATCAAAAAGAAATGCTAGCAGTAATAAATGCTATTATAGCTTTCAAGGACCTTCTACAACCAGGTCAACTATTGATAAGAACTGACAACACCACAGTTATGTGGTACATATAAACAAGCAGGGAGGAACACATTCTTACCCCCTATGCAGACTGGCCATGTCACTTTGGAACATGGCCATGGACTTACAAATGGAACTACAAGCACAGTACTTGCCAGGCAAGGAAAACACGCTGGCAGACAACCTCAGCAGGAATATGACAGATCCACACGAATGGAAGTTGCATCCAAATGTTTTTACAGAAATAATCCAAGAATGGGGAAGGCCAGACATAGATCTCTTTGCCTCACACAAAAATCATCAATTGACAAAATTCTGCTCAAGGATCTTCCATCCAAAGGCCTGGAGAGTGGATGCTCTCTTTCAGTTGGACATCAATGACAGTTTATGCCTTCCCGCCTCTTCCTCTGCTGCCCAAAGTCCTATTGAAGACCAGAGCAGACAGACCAAAGATGATCCTCATTGCTCCGGACTGGCTAAGGCAACACTGGTACCCACTCCTGAGGAGCCTGACGCATTCCCCACCATGGACCCTGCCTCTAATGCCTCTTCTTCTGACTCAGCACAGCTTCAAAACTCTTCACAGTCAGCTAAAAACACTCAATCTAGCCGCATGGAAGATTCCTTAGCATCACAGCAGGCCCTACTCTCCAAGGAGGTGCAGGATGTCATTTTGGAGGCCAGAAGGCCATCAACTAGAAAAGCTTACTCCGCAAAATGGAAACGTTTTTGCATCTGGAATGAGAAAAAGGGCCAGGACCCTGGAAAACTGAATTTACCTCAAATACTACAATATTTGGCGGAACTGCTAAGCAGTGGACTTTCGTTCTCCTCCATCAAAATCCATGCCTCAGCCATTTCTGCAGAATACAACACTGATCCACCTTTATTCTCTCACCCTCTCTTAAGACAGTTCCTCAGAGGGGCTAAGAATTTAAGACCTCCAAGGAAACAACCAATACCTGCTTGGGATCTTAATTTCATTCTGGAAAAACTGACCTTGCCTCCTTTTGAGCCAGCTGCCTCATCAGATTTGTAATATTTGTCCTGGAAAACAGCTTTCCTTCTGGCTATCACTTCAGCTCGTAGAGTTTCAGAACTACAGGCTCTCATGGCTGTCCAGCCTTTTATCATCTTCCATCAGGACAGAGTTTCCTTACGAACCAACCCGTCCTTTATGCCTAAAGTGGTATCCAGGGTAGCTTTAAATCAGGCCATACATTTACCTACTTTTTATCCTAATCCTCAAAACAAGGGGGAGAGATTACTACATTCCTTGGACATCCAGACAACTGCGTTATTATTTGGACAGAACAAAGCCTTTCAGAAAAGCAGAACAGCTCTTTGTGGCCTATGCGGTAGGAGTTCAAGGAAAGCCAATTTCCAAACAGACAATGTCAAAATGGATCGCACACTGCATTCGCTTTTGCTATTCTTTTCATGGCAAAACTGTACCTAAAGGCATTAGAACCCATTCCACCAGGGCCACAGCCACCTCTGCAGCCTTCTTCAGAGGAGTACCTACCAAGGATATTTTGGAAGCAGCCACTTGGAGTTCTGTGCATACCTTCTCCAAGCACTACAACCTACCATTATACTCCAAATCTAGAGCAGGCTTTGCCACTGCAGTCTTGCAGGGCATTTTGGCTCCTCCTAGTTCCACCTAGTGTCTACCACCCCCTTCTTAGCTTTGGGATTCTACCCATCTGTTATGACTGCAGCTGTATGCACGATGAACATAGTACAGTTTTGTACCTACCATAAATGTAGATGTTCGAGTGCTAATACAGCTGCAGTCCAGGTTTCCTCCCTCCTTCCCTCTAGGGTTTTCTTTTATGGTGTATTTGCTTGCAACTACTGTTTTTTGATTATATTGCATTGCATTATTACATAATTTTATGTATTGCCTTCCTTCTGGGGGCACCTGACATCTGGGGCAAGAAAAACTGAAGAAAATGGCGTTGGCTGGTTCTTTTATACCCCTGTCGCACTGACGTCAGGGAAGAAGCGACGACAACCGACGCTGGACCTAGACTTTGGAATTCGGCCGACCGAGGACCCGCCTGACGGCAGGAGAACCCATCTGTTATGACTGCAGCTGTATTAGCACTCGAACATCTACATTTATGGTTGGTACAAAACTGTACTTTCCTGTTGCCAGTCTCGAGGAATGGACACACGTGCCCAGCATACCTCATATACTAGATTACTTAACAGAAATAGTCCACAAAGGGCTATCCTTCTCTTCAATTAAGATTCATGCCTCTGCCATCTCAGCTCATTATAATACTGAGCCCACCCCTCTTCTGTCATCCTCTGGTCAAACGGTTCTTGAGAGGAGCCAGTAATTTAAGACCTTCCCCCCCCCGGAGAGCTCCCACTCCAGCCTGGGACCTTAACTTTGTACTGGAAAACATTCACGCTTCCACCCTTTGAACCTGCTGCTTCAGCAGAGTTAAAATTCCTCTCCTGGAAAACAGCTTTACTTGTAGCCATCACTTCAGCAAAAAGAGTGTCTGATTTCCAGGCCCTTATAGCCGTGGAACCCTTCATCATCTTCCATGTGGGCAGGGTTCCCTCAGGACTAACCCATCATTTATGCCAAAGGTAGTATCTAGTGTGGCTTTAAACCAATCCATTCATTTGCCAACCTTTTCCCCTAATCCTCAGAATACAGGGGAAAGGATCCTGCACTCCCTGGACGTGCGCAGGCAGCTTAGGTTCTGTCTGGACAGAGGTAAATCTTTCTGAAAATCTGACCAGCTGTTAGTCAGTTTTGCTACAGGGGTAGAGGGCAAACCATTTCTACATGGATAGCACACTGCAGCCATTTCTGCTGCAAACATCATGGGAAACCTGCCACACAGGGGATCAGAACACATTCCGCTAGGGCTATGTCAACCTCTACAGCATTTCTCAGGGGAATTCCTGCAGGGACATCCTGTAAGCTGCAACCTGGAGCTTTGTACACACCTTCACCAAGCATTTCCACTTAATTATATTTTCTAAATCCAGAGCTGGATTTGCTACAGCAGTCTTGCAGGGCCTGCTTGCCAGCCCTAATGCTTCTTGACTGCCTCCACCCAACCTCAGTTTTGAGAATCAACCCAAATGTGATGACTGCAACAGTGAAACACAAAAAACATAGTACAGTTGTGAACACTTACCATAAATGTAGATAGTGTATTCACTGTTGCAGTCCTGGTCATCTTCCCTCCAGCCCCCTGACTTTTCTTTATTTCTGCCTATCCTTTTTGCTTGGCATACCTTATATCATCGGTATTTGGTTTTTGCTGGGGGTGTTCCACACCATGTAATTGCTTCCTATTTAGGGGGCTCCTGACATCTGGGGCAAGAAAAACTGATGTAATGGCATCGGCTGCATGTTTTATACCCATGACGTCCTGACGTTATGGAAGAATCAACAGCATCCGACGCAGAAATACCAAGACTCTGGTATTCAGGCCGACTGAGGGCTACCTGCAGACAGATAACCCAAATGTGATGACTACAACAGTGAATACACTCGAACATCTACATTTATGGTAAGCGTACACAACTGTACTTTTTGGAAAAACTGACTTTACTACCCTTCGAACCTGCTGCTTCAACAGAACTAAGATACCTCTCCTGGAAGACTGCTTTTTTACTAGCTATCACCTCAGCCAGAAGGGTTTCAGACCTTCAGGCACTGATTGGCCATTGAGCCCTTCATCATTTTCCATGCAGACAGGGTCTCCTTGAGGACTAATCCCTCCTTTATGCCCAAGGTGGTGTCTAATGTAACTCTCAACCAGGCCATACATCTACCCACCTTCTTTCCTAACCCTCAAAACAAGCAAACAAAAAACTTCCTGTCACTGCTGAAGGTATTGAAGTAAAGAGAATAAACAGGCAGAAGTAGAACTTTGATATGGCACCACGGCAAACCAAAACTCTGTTAAAACAATTTTAATGAACAATAAAAACTAAAAACATAAAAATAACGTGGAGATTCTATCCGATAAGCGCGTTTCTATTCAGCCGTCTTCAGATCGTAAGGTATGACTCCACTCAAGATAATTTAAAATGATAAATGCCCAATCGCTTAAATTTTCCGTGCACCCTTTTTCAAGACCAATCAGGTATACTGGCCAGAGTTCTAACTTGCCTTATAGTGCCAAGCCATCATTGGATAAAACATAGCAACTTTACTTAGTTGCCAATCAGTTGAGCGAAGAGGGACAAGCCTCATCTGTAGCCAGTAACATTCCTCCTAGCTTTTAGTATAGGTTTCAGTGGAGCTGCACTGTTTAAGCCGGGTGCACGGTTTGCTTGCATATTCACAATCCAGTTTACTTCACGTAATTCTGTGTGATTGCAAACATCTCCTGCTCTGATAGTTTGAGCCACTACTTCAATAGCTTTAAACTTAAAATTATGCATGGGATTTTCATTAACATGTGCTGCCAAAGCATTGTTTAATTCCACATTGCTTATATCCCTCAGATGTCTTAGTTATCCGATCTTTAAATCTTTGGACCATTTTTCCAATGTAGAAAGCATCTCATTGGCAGCAGGAAGCTAGTTAGACTAAATGTAAGGTATTACAATCCGCATACACGTATATAACTTATTAGTAACTGGATGAATAAAAGTGTTGGCACCATCAATAGAGGCACAGGCTTTACATCTGTGACACTTAAAAGTACCTTTCCTTTAGGATCGTGGAGTCTGGGTAAAACCATCTTTGTTGCATAAGAGCCTCTTGATATTCTTCTTTATTTTTTAAAAAAAAAAATTTAAATTGTCTTGAGTGGAGTCATACCTTACTATCTGAAGAAGGCTGAATAGCCGAAAGTGCTTATCGGATAGAATCTCCACATTCTTTTTATGTTTTTAGTTTTTATTGTTCATTTAAAATTTTTTAACAGAGTTTTGGTTTGCCATGGTGCCATATCGAAGTTCTACTTCTGCTTGTCAACCCTCAAAACAAGGGGGAAAGAATTCTTCCCTCACTAGATGTGCACAGACAGCTCAGATACTATCTGGACTGCAATAAACTCTTTAGGAAAGCAGACCAACTTCTTGTCAGCTTTGCCCCAGGGGCAGAGGGGAATCCCATTTCCAAGCAAACCATTTCCAAATGGATATCACACTGTATCCATTTCTGCTACAGATTACATGGGAAACTACCCCTAAGTCTATTCATACTCATTCTATTAGGGCAGCCTCCACTTCCACAGCATTCCTCGGAGTTCCCACCAGGGACATCTTGGAAGCTGCAGCCTGGACTGCTGTCCATACCTTTACCAAGCATTACCACCTACCTCTTTTTTCTAAGGCAGGATTTGCCTCTGCAGTTCTACAACGCATGCTGATCCATGCCTAAGTCTCTTACTAATCCTGCCACCCTTCTCCTCACTTTGGGAATCCTCCCACAGGTGATGATTGCATCAGTGAAACACAAACACAGTACAGTTGTGTACACTTGCCATAAATGTAAATGTTAGTGTATTCACTGTTGCAGTCCTGGTTTCCCTCCCTCCTTCCCCCTTATACCTTCTTTCCTTAGGGAGACATAAGCTTCTTACAGTGGCTTTTAGCCACCAGGACCACTTTACCATATTCCTTGGGCTTCTGACTGGTTAGGGCAAGGAAAACTGATGTAATGGCTTCTGCTGCCTTGCTTTATAGCACTGACGACCTAATGTCAGTTAGCAAGTAACAGCAGCTAACACAGAAAAGCATTGACTCTGTATTTGGCCTGGCTGAGGGCTACCACAGCAGGGATAACCCACAGGTGATGACTGCAACAGTGAAATACACTCTAACATCTACATTTATGGTAAGTGTACACAATTGTACTTTCTTCAGATATCCATAGATCTGAAGTAAGTTGACTTCATTTGTCCATCAACCTGTGGGTATCGGATCCATATCGGATCCGAACTCTAAGCTCCTCCCCTTACCCATCATCCCCTGCCATCCCTCTCTGACCTCAGATCTCGTTTGCCGTGGTTGAATCAACAGCTTTGAACGAGTTCCAGGCGTGGGAGTTAGTCGTTCTGTGAGAAAAATATATTTTTCTTTGCTAAATTTTTCTTGTAATCGATATTGCTGTGTGTGTGTGTTGCTCCCAATTATTAAAACCTTTTAGTTTTAATAGTGTTTTTCATTGTTAGTGTAGTTCATTCCTCCCCGTGTGTGTGAAGGCGTGTGCGTTGAGCCTTGTGTGATTTTTAGTCAGACTATGTCTGAGGCCCAAAAACCTTTTTCGCTAAATGCACCGAGTGTGGCCATAAGCTTTCCCCAGCAGATGGCCACACTCTGTGTGTTATTTGCCTTGGGGTTGACCATCTTTCCTCAGGCTGCACTATTTGTGCAGCCTTCAACCCCAGGGCTCTAAAGGACAGGAGGTCAAAGTTGATTCTGGCGGGACGTTTGCCCCCGGATTCGGCTTCGGCCTCCTCTCCCTCGTGCCCCCTTCCACCCCTGCTCCCCTGGCCGGGACTCAACTTCCCACCGTAGGCCAGGAGGAGAGGGAAGCTAGGCCGGAGAAGGACAAAGACACCACAAGCGGCAGGCAGAGTCTTCCTCCTCTGCTCCGCCGGCTAAACAGGCTGCCTCTCCCAGGGCTTCCGGGCCTTCTCCTTCCCGGCTCCATTCACCTCGCTTCTCCCCTGAGCCAGAGGAGGAGACCCGGTCACCTTCAAGGTCATCGAGGCGACACTCCCGGCCGCCTCGGTGGCCTCCTCGAGGTCCACCCGAAGCTTGTCTGATGCAGATATGGACAGGATGATGCGTAGGTTCCTTCCAGGCCCAGCTGCAGATGGGAGTGCTCTTGCCTCCCCCCCCCCCTTCGGGGGGGAGCTCGACCCCCTTTTTCGCCCCAATTGCTCCTTCTCCGACCCACTTCCGGGGTTCAGAGCCTTCGGATCCGGGTTGCATAGGAGCCAGGGGAGGTTCGGCGCCCATAGTGCCTCGTACTTCGGCTCCGACCGCACCCTCAAGTTTGTCGGGTCCCTTTTCAGATCCAAGCTCTCTGAGCCGAGAGCTGAGCTTCGGATCCGGAAGTGTCAGTGTGTCTTCGGCTCCGTCTCAGTCGGAGCATACTGGCCCTTCGGATCCGATGGCGTCAGCGCCGGTTCCGATCCACACATCGGATCCGAGGGGGCTGCTCTCTGATCCCAGAGAGAACAGTTCTCCCTCGGCGTTCGATGTTGTGGAGAGGGTATTGTCGAGGGATTCGAGGCCCCAGGCTCAGACTACTGGTCCACCCTGCACTCTATCTCAGACAGGCCTACCTTCCATCACCCGGCCCCAGGGACAGCCTGCCCCTATGTCCCAGATGGTTCCCTTGAAGGAACAAGATGTGGTTGGTGAGGCCTCTTCGGACAGCCCCCCCGAGGAGGTTCCTCACAAACGTAAGTGCAAGAGGAGGCACTTGGACTCGCCTGAGTCTTTGACAGAAGACACGGACTTGGAGGAAGGGGAAGGTTCCCCAAGGACACCCCCCGAGGACGTCTCCTTTGGAGACATTATGGAAATGCTTTGAATTAGAGGGGGGGGGTGGTCAGCCCAAAAACCTTCCTCTGATGAGTCTGTGTTTCTGGAGGTGTGTGACACAGGCCCATCTACCTCTTGGGTGTCCCCTCCCGCCAATCCCCTGGTAGATCTCATTACTACCAGGGCATGGAAGGAACCGGACACTGTTAAGCCCATTCCAAAGAGACCGGATAAAATCCTTAGCCCCCCCCCACTGATGTATGGAGCAAGGGTGCTCCTGTAGATGCCATGTTGGTGGCGGCTGCCACCAAGAGGGAACTGGCCCAGGAGAGTTCCTTGGTCCATCCTCCCGACAAGGAGTCTCGGACGATCGACCGCCTGGGGAAGCGGATGTTCGCTTCAGCTACCTTCGCTGTAAGGTCGCTGAACTATATGGCACACATCATACGACTCCAGTGGGATCTCATCAAGGAATACGTGGGGTCGCCCCCAGAGTCCATGTCGACTGATAAGAAGGTATTCTCAGCTCGTATGGCCACTCTTAAGTCCATCTCGAACACTTCTATGCGGCTCCTCTCCCATGCTATGGAAGGAGCCGCTAGAGCTAGCGGAGCGGGTGTTGTTTTGAGACGACATGCTTGGCTCCGCCTCTGCAATTTTGCAGAACCCTTCAAGGCGTCCTTCGCAAATGCCCCGTTTGACGGTTCTTCGCTTTTTGGCAAGACTGTCTGCAACACACTGGTCCAGAGCGAGAAGGACGGGAAGACATCTGCCATCGGAGTCCGCTTCTCTGCTCCCCAGAGGTCCTTCTCCAGGAACCAAAGGGGACAGAAGAAGATGTGGATGTTCTTCGTGTTTCACTGTTGCAGTCATAACTGTAGGGTGCTCCTGCCGGCAGGCAGCCCGAGGTCGGCCAGAATCCCAAAGTCTGGGTCCGGCGTCGGCTGTATAAGCTAGTATCCTGACGTCAGGACGCCTTGGTACATAGCCCTCAGCCGACGCCATCTTCTCCAGTCTTTCTTGCTGTGCGGTGGAAAGCAGCTCGCAAAACGTTGGTTGGCGATTTTCGAACAGCGTATTTGGTTGTTGTCGGTCCGAAGTTGTTACTTCTCTTCTCAAAGCTAAGTACCCCGTTGGGGAATCTTTTTCTTGTTCCTCCGATGTCAGAAAAAGTTAATAATTGTATAGCGTGTGGGAAACAAATACCTCATAAAGATTTCCACTCTTACTGTCTACCTTGCTTAGGCCCTGACCACGACGTTTCTTGTTGTCGGTTCTGTGCCAGGTTCAACTCTCGTACTATCAAGCGCAGGTACGATTGGGCTTTAAATTATTTTGGCAGACGCTTCAATTATAGAATGTCGTCTGACACTACCGGAGTTCAAAAGAAGCGCAAAGACAAAGACAGGCCTCAGAGGTCCAAACAGGACTCGTTGCAGCTGGAGCCAGCGTCCGGTTCGGCTGTCGTCAGTGAGGCGCTTTTGCAGCCCCTGTCGTCCGCCACTTCTGAACCGATGGCCGATACGGACTCCCATGGGGAGCCATCGAGGCCCACTATTTTAACTGCTGCAGGACCTTCGGACGTCGCTCCTTCAGATGGGTCCGGAACCGCTGTGCAGGTACCGGCTTCTGAGGGGGTTTTCAGGCCTACTCACATCACTATTTCAAAGGCAAAGACAAAGACTCCTACTAAGTCTAAAGTTCCAGCTCAAGCTGCTTCTGAATCCACTCCCAAGACACAAAACAATTATTGAGGATGGCTGAAGATTTGCTTACAATGATTAGGGGTTCTCACCCCCCTCCTGAAAAAAGGCCTCGACAGGATGTTACTCTGGATTCCTCTGACCAGGCTTCTGTATCTTCTGTTTCTTCCTCTGATCAGGACTATTCCTTTCCCCCTTATGAGGATTCGGATGCTGAGGATTCTTTGCCCTCGGCCTCTCCGCCTGAGGATTTTTCTTTTGGGGAAACCTTGCATGAGATGAGGGAACATTTTCATTGGGAAGGACAGGAATATTCTGCTTCCAAAAAGAGGCTTAGGGAATTTCTTCTTCCTCAGCATAGGCCTTTAGCTATCCCTCCTGTCTTGGACATTGTAGATGATGCTTTTTCTGAGGCTAATTTGAATCCTGATTCCATGCCTCCTGCTCCTTCTAAGCCTGATAGATTTTATAGGGTTCCTGACTCTCATTTATTTTTATTTAAAACCCTTCTGCAGATCCTGAAACTATTTCTCAGGGCTCTAAGGCTGCTAAGGTTGCTACTTCTAATCCTATTCCCTCTGAGAAGGATTCTCGTGCTTTAGACAGGTGGGGAAAAAAGGTATATACTTCTGCTACCCTGTCTGTAAGGGCTTTAAATTGCCAGTTTCATATGTTTAAATATCAGCAATTTCTTTTGTCTGTTTAAAAGAAAAGCCTTGCTTCCCTTCCTGCTTGTGCAGAGGATAAGGAACTTCAGGATGTTTTGCATGCTACTGAACAGGTTAACAAGCATAGCTTACATTGTGGTTTTGATGCTTTGGATGCTTCCTGCAGGGCTGCTGCCTCTGGTACTGTGATTATGAGACATGCCTGGCTTCGTGAACAAAGTTTACCTGAACAGGTTAAGGCTAAGTTATTAGATGCCCCTGTTCAACAGGATGTTCTTTTTGGTTCTAAGGCTGAGGAAGTTATTAAAAGATGGAAGAAAAGGCAAAGTCCATGCAGACTGTAAAGATTTCTTGCAGGTTCAGCCTCCTAGATTTTCCAGGAATTGGCCCTCTAAAATTGGTCCTTTCCCACGCCTGACAGGCCTCAAAGGGGAAGATATAGACGCTCCAGAGGTCGTGGTCAAGGCCAGACCTCTTACAGATCTAGACAATGGACTGCTTCTTCACCTAGGAGGGGAGAAGACAGATCCCAATCTCAAAGAAAGCAAACTCAATGACTCTCTCGGTTGGGCTTCAGGACCCCTTTACCTGGACGCCCCTCTCGGAGGAAAACTGTCTCTTTTACAGAAATTGGACTCGTATTACCCAGGACAGATGGGTATTGGACGTGATTTTAAAAGGTTACAAGTTCCACTTTCACACTTTGCCAAGGACTCATGGTTGGCCAGATCTGCCAAAACTTCAATGGTCAGAGGCCTTAACTCAAGTGGATGCTCTTCTGGCCATGAGAGCCATAGAGCCTGTTCCGCTCTCGGAAATGGGAAAAGGGTTTTATTCAAGGCTGTTTCTGGTTCCCAGAAAACAAAACCCATGGAGACCTATTCTGGACCTTTCTGTGTTAAACACCTTTTTGGAAATTCCAAAGTTCAAGATGCTTACTCTGCAACAGCTAATTCCAATGCTCTCTCAGGACGCCTGGATGGTGACATTGGACTTAAAGGAAGCCTATTTGCATATCCCTATCAGACAAGAACGCAGGAAATTCCTCAGGTTCAAGGCAGGTTCGAGGCACTTTCAATTCTCTGTTCTGCCCTTTGGTTTATCTACTGCGCCCAGAGTCTTCACCAAGTGCCTGGCACCAGTAGTGGCTTACTGCAGACTTCAGGGGATCCAGATTTACCCCTATTTGGACGACTGCCTTATTCAGGCAGACAGCAAAGATCTTCTGCTTCAACATCTGGACTTTGTTCAACATCTTCTCCTACTACTGGGATTCTCAGTGAACATAAAAAAGTCACATTTGATCCCTTCTCAACAAATGGTATTCTTGGGAGCCCTCTTAAATACAACCTTACAAAGGGCCTACCTCACTCCAGAAAACAAACTCAGCTGGCTTCTACTTTCAACACCTTGGCAACTCTATCTCAGCTCACTGCAAGGAAATTCCTGCAGGCTCTGGGCTACATGGCTTCCTGCATTCTGTTGATTCCAAACGCAAGGCTTCACATGAGAAAGCTTCAATGGTATCTGAAAAGTGTATGGTCACAGCACTACCACGATCTGGATATTCTGATTCCTCTGATCCCCTGCCTCCAGAAGGAGTTCCTCTGGTGGTCCAGGGCATGCATGTTAAACGAAGGAAAACCTTTTCGTCTCCCTCAGCCTACTCAAATCCTAACCACGGACGCCTCGGATTATGCTTGGGAGCACACTTTCTAGACAATTGCCAGCAGGGAACCTGGACAAAGGACCATCTTCACTGGCACATCAATCTGAAGGAAATGTTGGCAGTTCAAAATGCCCTTTTAGCCTTCAAAAACCTTTTACAACCAGGGCCTCTGCTAATTCGCACAAACAACACCACGGTCATGTGGTACATCAACAAGCAGGGGGGTTCTCATTCATACCCCCTTTGCAGACTAGCTATGGGTTTATGGGACACAGCTCTAAATTTGAATCTGCATCTCCAGGCTCAATTCATTCCAGGAAAACAGAATCTCTTAGCAGACAGCCTGAACAGAAATATTTCAGATCCTCACGAATGGATGCTAGACACCAACTTGTTCAACAGGATTACTGCAGTTTGGGGATGTCCCCAGATAGATCTGTTTGCATCCCATCTCAATCATCAGCTGCCTCGCTTTTGCACCAGGTCCTTCCACAAAACAGCATGGAGAGTGGATGCCCTGTCCTTCAGCTGGAGAAGCCTGTCAGCATATGCCTTCCTCCTCTTCCTCTACTGCCTCGGGTACTACTGAAGATAAAGCAGGACAAGCCCAAGTTCCTCATCTTGATTGCTCCAAATTGGCCTCGACAGTTTTGGTATCCAACCTTAAAGCTCCTGTTCTCGGGCCTCCTTGGATTCTTCCACTGAACCCTTCGCTTCTGTCCCAGCATCAGGGTCAGTTACTACATTCCAATCTCAAGACCCTTTGCTTGGCAGCTTGGCTCTTCAAAGGAATTTGATTTCCTCTAGTCTTCCCAAACAAGTTTTGGATGTTCTTTTGGAAGCTAGACGGCCTAGCACTAGGAAATCTTATGCCTCTAAATGGAAGAGGTTTTCTATTTGGATGCAGGACCGAGGCTCTGATCCTCAGGTTCCTGATCTCTCCTCTATTTTAATTTACCTTTCGGAACTTTTATCTAAAGGACTTTTCTTTTCTTCCATTAGGATTCATGCTTCTGCTATCTCTGCGCATTTCAGTTCTGATCCTCCTGTTTTTTCACATCCTTTGGTGAAGCAGTTCTTGAGAGGGGCTAAAAATTTGCGGCCTCCAAAGACCCCTCCTGTCCCTGCCTGGGATCTTAATTATGTTTTAGAAAAACTTACTTTGCCTCCTTTTGAGCCTGCTGCATCTTCAGATATTAAGATGTTCTTCATTCCACATTGCTGCAGTCCTAACACTTGGGTAGTCCGCTGTCCCAGTCGGCCCGAATACCAAAGTATATGGCTGACGTCGGTCAAGGCGCATTAGTCTGACGTCAGGACGTCAGGGTACAAATGCGCATGACCGACGTCATATCCTCAGTCTTTTTTGCCGCATGGTCCGATGCAGAAGCAGTTTTGCGAGTGCAGGTTGGCGTTCTGAAATTTTCTGAAGTCGGAGTTTCAGACCGAATCAAAGTTGGCTAAGTACCCGTTGGAATATTTTGTTTTTCTTGCCTCAGTATTTAACCGGATGTCAGAAAAGTGAATAACTGTATTTCTTGTGGGAAACAGATACCGCATAGGGATTACCATACCTTGTGTATACCTTGTTTAGGGCCTGAGCACGACGTTGTTGGATGTCGCTCTTGTGCTAGATTTAACAAACGCACTATAAAGAGAAGATTAGACTGTGCCAGGTTAGTTTTGGGAAGCGTTGTAATTATAAAATGCCGTCGGATACTCCGACGCCCTTCGCCCAAAAAGCGCAAGGACAAAGCAGCAAAGCCTAGGTTGGAAGAACCGTCAGTCCCGGACGTCAGTTCTTTAGAAGGCTCAGTGGAGCCGGTGGTTCTGCCTGAAGTTTCTTTGGAGTCTCAGGGAGAGATTTTACTGTTACAAGATGTGTCCTCTCAGGAGGTAGGCCAGGCTGAAGGGGCTTCTCAGGTGGCTGTTCTCCCCTCTCTTCCTAAGGTGGTTAGGCCCTCCCCTTCTGTTTCCAAGGCTTCTTTGAGAGGCAGGCCAGGTTTAGCTTCAGTGGGGGTCTCTCCTAGTTCTTCAGGATCTTTGCCTAAGAAACATATGCTTAAAATGGCAGAAGATTTGATTACTATGATTAGAGGTTCTATGCCCCCTCCTGATAAGAGGCCTAGGGTGGAACCTGAGCTTGAGAGTTTTGAGCACTGTTCGGAGGCTTCTGAGTCTTGGGCTGAAGACTTGCAGCAGTATCCTCCTTACTCTGATGCTGCTGTGGATGATTCTACTCCTTCGGCTTCTCCTCCTGAGGATTTTTCTTTTCAGAGACTCTTCATTCCATGAGGGAGCATTTTAAATGGGAAGGTCAAGATTTCTCTGATTCCAGGAAGAGGCTTAGGGAATTTTGTTTTACCCCAGCATAGGCCTTTAGCTATACCTCCTGTTCTGGATGTGGTGGAAGATGTTTTGCAGAGGCTTCCTGAACCCTGATTCTTTGCCTCCTGCCCCAGTTAAACCAGACAGGTATTATAGGGTGCCTGAAGCTCATAAGTATCTTTTAAGAGTCCTAGGGCAGACCCAGAAACTGTTTCTCAGGGGCCTAAAGGTGTTAAGGCTTCTGTTGTTAAAAATCCTGTTCCTCCTGATAAAGAGGCAAGGGCTTTGGATAGATGGGGAAAGAAGGTGTATACTTCTTCCACTTTAGCCATGAGGGCTTTGAATTGCCAGTTCCACATGTTAAAATATCAAAATTATCTCCTTTCACAATTGAAGTCTAAGGTAGATGCTCTGGCGGAAGGTATTGAGTGTAAAGAGTTGCAGGATTTAGTTCATGTGTCTAAACAGGTGGGTAAGCATTCCTTGCAATGCGGTTTTGATGCTGTGCAGGCCTCTTCGAGGGTGGCTGCCACTGGTTCTGTTCTTCGTAGGCACGCCTGGCTGAGGGATCAGAATTTAGCTGAGCATGTTAAGACAAGGATTTTGGATGCTCCATTACAGTCTGACGTGTTGTTTGGTTCGCCTGTGGAAGCAGTTTTAAAGAAAATGGAGGACAAGGCTAAGTCTATGCAGACTGTTAAAGATTTTTTGCAGGTTCAGCCTCCAAGTTTAGTAGAAATTGGCCTACTAAGGGGTGGACATATCCTGCTTATGATTCCCAGTCTAGGGGTAGGTCTAGACGTGGTAGGGGCAGAGCTCAAGGTTCTTTTAGGCCTAGAACAGGAGTTCACCTGCTCAGTCTTCTGGTGAGGGCAGGGGTCAGTCCTTTCAGAACAGACCCAATGACCTGCCTTTTCAGCTGCCAGTGCTTTCTCGTCTGGCAGCACCTTTGGGAGGAAGGCTGGCACTTTTCAAAGAAAATTGGAGTTTAATTACCCAAGACAAATGGGTATTGGATATCATTCACCACGGTTACAGGTTTTATTTCCATACCTTGCCTCCTTTCAAAGGCATGCCAGACATTCCTCCGCTACAAAGAAAAGAGGCTCACAAGCAAATTTCTCTGTTACTCCAAATAGGGGCCATTCAGCGGTTCCTGTGCCAGAAAGAGGCCTAGGATTTTATTCTCGCCTGTTCCTAGTACCAAAGAAGGGGAACACGTGGAGACCAATTTTGGATTTATCTATCCTCAACACTTATCTGGACATTCCCAAGTTCAAAATGTTGACGTTACAACAGCTTTTACCTCTGCTGGGCAAAGATCACTGGATGGTAACTTTAGATCTCAAGGAGGCTTACCTTCATGTACCTATCAGACTAAGTTGCAGGAAGTATCTGCGTTTTCGAGCTGGGAATTCCCATTATCAGTTCTCTGCATTGCCCTTTGGCTTATCTACTGCGCCCAGAGTATTCACAAAGGTTCTGGCTCCAGTGATAGCTTACTTCAGGCTAAAAGGAATACAAATCTATCCTTACTTGGACGACTGCCTGATTCTGGCTCAAGAAAAGGAAGACCTTTTACAGCATTTGGAATATGTGATAGCAGTGCTAAGATGCCTGGGGTATTCTGTGAGCGAAATAAAGTCCAGTCTAGTACCCTCTCAAGACATGTGCTTTCTGGGTGTGAGACTGAATACAGCAACCCAGATGGCCTTTTAACCCCGGACAAACAAAAGAATCTTTCCCTTTACTTCCATCAACTATCTCTTCAGTCCGGGCTGACTGCAAGGACAGTCCTTCAAGCCTTAGGGTTCATGGCATCTTGTATTCTGGTGCTTCCCAATGCCAAACTGCATATGAGGAAGCTGCAATGGTATCTCAAAATGTATGGACACAGCACTGCCAGGATTTGGACACTGTCATTCAAATAATACCTTGCATTCAAAAGGAATTTTTGTGGTGGGCTCAGGAATGTCACCTAAACAAGGGACTCTCTGTGACCCGGCCAGAGGCGAGTCAGATTCTAACGACAGATGCCTCAGACATAGCTTGGGGAGCTCATCTGAATGGAAAGTGGGTACAAGACAAGTGGCCTGCCAGACTACAGCATCTACATATCAACATGAAGGAGATGTTAGCAGTCCAGTTTGCATTAATGGCTTTCAAGGAGTTACTTCTTCCAGGGCAGGTGTTGATTCTAACAGACAACACAACTGTCATGTGGTACATCAACAAACAAGGGGAACACATTCTTACCCTCTATGCAGGCAAGCAATGATTTTATGGGAGACTGCTCAGCTTGCAACTAACTCTTCAGGCAAGGTTTCTGCCGGAGCACAGAACTCCTTAGCAGATGTGTTAAGCAGGCAAATCATGGATCCCCACGAGTGGAAACTGGATCTTCATGTATTTCGAAATTGACAGTGTCATGGGGAACTCCAGACATAGATCTGTTCGCTTCTCCACTAAACCACCAGCTGCCAAAGTTTTGCACAAAAGGTTTCATCACACAGCTTGGAAGGTGGATGCTCTTTCTTTCAGTTGGAAAAATCTTCATGTGTATGCCTTTCCACCTCTGCCTCTTCTTCCAAAGGTACTCCTAAAGGTCAGACAAGACAAGCCAAGGATGATTTTAATAGCTCCAGATTGGCCTCGGCAACACTGGTACCCATTACTGAGGAGTCTGGTAAGGAAGCCTCCATGGCCTTTACCTTTGATTCCACACCTATTGTCTCAGAGGGACGGTCGTCTACTCAATGTCAAGCTTCACTCTCTTCATCTAACAGCCTGGCATATTCTGTTTTGAAACATAGCAGGTCTCAACTTCCTCAACAAGTTTTGAATGTGATTATGGAAGCCAGAAGACCTAGTACAAGGAAAGTGTACGCAGAAAAATGGAAGAGATTTTTATTTTGGAGTGCAGCAAAGAATTTGGAGGTTTCTGAGCCTAATTTGAGTGTGGCTCTTCAATATCTTACTGAGTTATTGGAGAAAGGTTTGTCTTTCTCTTCCATAAAGATTCATGCTGCAGCAATTTCAGCTCACTATGATTGTGACCCACCATTGTTTTCTCATCCTTTGTTCAAGCAATTTCTTAGAGGGGCAAAGAATTTAAGACCCCCACGTAGAGCTCCTACCCCTGCTTGGGATCTCAATTTTGTGTTGGAGAAACTTACTCTACAACCTTTTGAGCCTGCGGCTACTGCTGAATTGAAATACTTGTCATGGAAGACTGCTTTTTTGTTGGCCATTACTTCTGCAAGAAGGGTTTCTGAATTGCAGGCCCTTATGGCGGTTGAGCCTTTTTTGATTTTCCATAAGGTAGGGTATCATTACGTACTAATCCTTCCTTTATGCCTAAGGTGGTTTCTAGTGTGGCTTTAAACCAAACTATTCATTTGCCTACTTTTTATGCAGATCCCCAAAATAAGGGGGAAAAGATTTTGCACACTTTAGATGTACACAGGCAGTTGCGTTATTATTTAAGCAGGACTAAGGATTTTAGGCAGTCTCAGCAGTTGTTTGTTTCTTTTGCTTTGAGTTCTCAGGGCAAGCCTGTGTCAAAACAAACTATTTCTAAGTGGATTGGGTTTTGCATTGCATTTTGTTATTCCCATCATGGCAAGGAGATTCCAGCTGGGATTAGGCCTCATTCCACTAGGGCTACTGCCACTTCAACAGCATTTCTAAGGGGTGGCAACTAAGGATATTTTGGAGGCAGCTACTTGGAGTTCAGTGCATACTTTCTCTAAGCATTACCACCTTCCTCTTTACTCTAAATCTAGGGCTGGTTTTGCCACGGCTATTTTGCAGGGCATGTTGACAGCTCCTGCTTCTTTATGATTTGCCAGCCTCCCTTACCTCTGCTTTGGGATTCTACCCAAGTGTTAGGACTGCAGCAATGTGGAATGAAGAACATAGTACAGTTTTGTACCTACCATAAATGTAGATGTTCAAGGATCCACATTGCTGCAGTCCAATTTACCCTCCCTCCTTCCCTCTGTGTTTAGGGGTGGTTGTGTGGGTGGGGTTATACTTTGTAAATTTGTATATATTGTATATATATTTGGTGCAGGAGTGTTTGGTGTTTTTTGGTTTTGGCCTTATCTTTTTAGGGTCTTCTGACATCTGGGGCAAGAAAAGACTGAGGATATGACGCCGGTCATGCGCATTTGTACCCTGGCGTCCTGACGTCAGACTAATGCGCCTTGACCGACGTCAGCCATATACTTTGGTATTCGGGCCGACTGGGACAGCGGACTACCCAAGTGTTAGGACTGCAGCAATGTGGATCTTCGAACATCTACATTTATGGTAGGTACAAAACTGTACTTTTCTATCCTGGAAGACTGTTCTTTTGTTAGCATTGACCTCTGCCAGAAGGGTCTCAGAGTTGCAAGCTCTCATGGCTGTGGAACCATACATTATTTTCCATCAGGACAGAGTATCCTTGAGGACCAATCCTACTTTCATGCCTAAGGTGATTTCGAAAGTGGCTTTGAATCAGACAATTCACCTTCCTACTTTCTTTCCAAATCCTCAAAATAAAGGGGAAAGGATTTTGCATTCACTGGATGTGCACAGACAGTTACGATTTTACTTGGACAAGACTAAAGATTTCAGAAAGTCTAACCAATTGATGTCCTTCATGGATGCATCTGCAGTCATAACAACTGGGTTGTCCTGTCGTCAGGCAGCCCTTCAGTCGGCCGGATTCCAAAGTCCGGGTCCGGCTTCGGCTGATGTCGCACTTCACCCGACGTCATCTCTGTTGGTCTTCGGGTATAAAAGCATCAGCCGACGCCATTTTCTTCAGTCTTTCTTGCGTGGCGCCGGAAGCAGAAGCTGTTCGCAAGTGCCGGTCGGTCGGATCCAGAGATTACTTCTACCGAATACTACAAGACTTCTAAAGCTAAGTACCCGTTGGGGACTCTTTCTTGCCTCAGCCGATGTCAGAAAAAGTTAATAATTGTTTAACCTGTGCGAAACAAATACCTCATAAAGATTTCCACTCTTACTGCCTGCCTTGCTTAGGTCCAGCCCACGTAGCAGCCTGTTCGTCCTGTGCTTCTTTCAACCGACGACGCTTAGGCGTCGGTCGGAGTTTGCAGAACAGTTTTTCGGTTCTGATTTTGCGTACATTATGCCGCCGGATCCTCCGACTACGCATTCTGCCAAAAACGCAAAGAAAAGACCGACACTCGCGGTCCGCGGTTTCGCCGAAACCATGGTTAAGCAAACGCATGAGTGTCTCGGTTTGGCGAAACCGAGAAAACTGATCAAAATACAGCTGAATCTATCTCTACAACTGAGGTCCCTGCTAACACTCTTGAATCGGCCTCAGAAATTTTACCCACTACGGTGCTTACCACTGACTTATCAGACACCATTCCTTGGATGTCTCTACCCCAGCACGTGGTGCTGCTAGGCCTCCAGCAGCCATGTCCATTAAGGCCTTCGCCAGGGCTAAAGCAGCCAAGACTACTAAAACAGTGCCTGTTAAACCCCCTCAACCAGGCCCTCTTCCAGTTCTCAAATGCTTACTTTGGCAGAAGATTTAATTTCATTAATTAGAGGATCTCAATCTCACCCAGACAGGGCCTCTCAGCCCCAGAGAAGAGACCTAGGGCAGAGCCCCATGAGCCAGTGTCCTCTGATGATTCTGCTGATGAATCAGACATAACTGACCAGCCAGAGGCTCCTTTCTCCAATTTTGAAGATTCTGATGCTGAAGAATCCATTCCAGCTGCTTCCCCACCAGAAGAATTCTCCTTTGGGGAAACCTTGCATGCCATGAGAACAGTTCCAATGGCAGCAACAGGATTTTTCAGACTCCAGGAAAAGACTTAGGACCTTTTGCACCTTCCACAGCACAGGCCCTTAGCTATACCTCCTGTTCTCTCTGTGGTGGATGATGCTTTCAATGATGTCTGCTCCGGCCCAGATTCTTTACACCCAGCCCCAGCCAGACCAGACAGGTTTTACGGGGTGCCACATACTCATCAGCACGTTTACAAGGCCCCTCTTGCAGACCCGAAACTATTTCCCAGGGTCCCAAGGCAGTAGCAGCGACCATAGCTAAAACCCTGTTCCTTCTGAAAGGGAAGCAAGGTCATTAGACAGATGGGGTAAAAGGTTTACACTTCAGCCACTCTCTCAGCTAGAGCTTTAAACTGTCAGTTTCACATGATACAATACCAAGAGTTTATGCTTGATCAGTTAACTAAAAAGCTAACCACTGATGAATCTCTTGATAAGAAATATGTATTAGAAATGGTAAATAACATACAGCAAGTTAGTAACCATTCTTTAAAATGTGGCTATGATGCACTGGAGGCTTCATTTAGAGCAGCCATGACTGGCACTGTAATTAGAAGGCATGCATGGCTAAAGGAGCAAGCTTTACCGGATCATGTTAAATCTAAATTGCTAGATGCTCCTATGGATAAAACAAGTTTGTTTGGTACACCTGCCCAGCAGGTTATGAAGAAAATGGAAGAAAAGGCAAAATCAGTCCAGACAGTTAAAGATTTCTTGCAGGTTCAACCCCAAGGTTTAGCAGGAACTGGCCTGCCAAAAATTGGTCCTTTCCTGACTCCACAAGACCTCAAAGGGGCAGGAATAGACGTTCCAGAGGCAGAAACCAATCCAGAGGAGGTGCCTACAGAGGACGACAGTGGCAAGGTAACAACAGAGGCACAGACTCAACACCTGCCACTACATCAACACAGCCACAGTGACTTAATCCTAAACCCGCCTACCAGGGAACAAATAGCAGCTCCTCTAGGCGGAAAGCTAACCTTATTTTCAAAAAACTGGCACCACATAACAAAGGACAAGTGGATTTTACGAACCATAGATCAAGGTTACCGGTTCCACTTCCACACTTTACCAGACAAAGAGGAATGCCAAATCTACCTCCAAATCAAAAGACAGAGGCTCTACAACAGATAATGGAGTTAGCAAACATGAGAGCTGTGGAGAAAGTGCCAACAGCAGAGCAAGGAAAGGGTTCTACTCCAGACTATTCCTAGTTCCAAGAAAGGAAAAAGTTGGAGACCAATTCTAGACCTGTCCACCCTGAATACTTACATCATTGTCCCAAAATTCAAAATGCTGACCCTACAGCAACTTCTTCCCATGCTGGGCAAGGAGTGTTGGCTGGTAACTCTAGATCTCAAGGAGGCATACCTGCACGTCCCCATTCGACCAATCTGCAGAAGATACCTCAGATTTCTTGCAGGATCAGAGCACTATCAATTCTCAGCATTGCCCTTTGGCTTATCTACTGCCCAGAGTATTCACAAAATGCCTGGCATCAGTAATCGCCCATTGCAGACTACAGGGAATTCAAATTTATCCATACCTGGACGACTGCCTGATACAAGGAGACAACAAAAGCAAGCTGACAACAGATTTACAAAGGGTCATTTACTTGCTTCAAGCACTGGGATACACAGTCAATTTACAAAAGTCAAGACTGATACCATCCCAGACAAGGACTTTCCTGGGAGCGGAATTGGACACAGTAAGACAAATGGCATTCCTAACTACAGAAAAACAAAAGAACTCCCTCTTTACTTCTTGGCACTAACAAAACTGAACAAGTTAACAGCAAGAAAGGTACTGCAGGCCTTGGGTTTCATGGCATCATGCATAATCTTGGTTCCATTTGCCAGACTACATATGAGAAAACTACAGTGGTACCTAAAGAATTTATGGTCCCAACACAGACACAGCCTAGAAACGGAAATCCCACTAATACCATGCTTAAAACAGGAGTTCCTATGGTGGGCTCAGGCATGCCAGTCAAACCCAGGCCTGCCCTTTCGCAAGGGTCAAGCAAGCCAGACCATCACAACAGATGCTTCAGACCTAGGATGGGGGCATATGCTGGACAAATGCGTACAAGGATTGTGGACACAGGACCAACTTCACCTGCACATCAACCTAAAAGAAATGCTGGCAGTAAAACTGGCAATCCAAATGTTCAGACCATTTCTCAAGGAGGACCACTTGATGATAAGGACAGACAACACCACAGTCATGTGGTACATCAACAAACAGGGAGGCACTCATTCTTACCCCTATGCAGAATGACTTTGGAGCTGTGGACCCTGGCACTCAGCTACAACATCTAGTTACAGGCAATATTTGTGCCAGGAAAAGAAAACTCTAGCAGATATGTTAAGCAGGACCACATCGGATGCCCACGAATGGCAGCTGCACCCGGATATCTTCAAGACCATCTCAAGAAATGGGGAATGCCTCAGATAGATCTATTCGCATCACCTCTCAATCACCAGCTCAAAAATTCTGCACAAGGACATTCCACCCACTAGCATGGAAAGTGGACTCGCTCTCCTTCAGCTGGAAAGGCCTAACAGCATATGCATTCCCACCTCTTCCTTGATACACAAAGTACTACTAAAAATCAAGGAGGAACGTCCAAGGATAATCCTGATAGCTCCAAACTGGCCAAGACAGCATTGGTACCCACTGCTGAGGAGCATGTCTCGAACAATATGTGGCCAATTCCCTGATGCCTTTGATGCTAACTCAGAACAACTTCAGCACCATGCATCCAAACCTAAAAACGCTGCAACTGACTGCATGGAACATCACATAGCAGCTGCTAATACAGAACTTTCACAAAGAGTTAAAGACATTATTCTTGAAGCACGCAGGCCTTCAACTAGAAGGAATTATGCTGGGAAATGGAAAAGGTTTGTCATTTGGAGTTCTGAAAGAGGAAAAGATGTATCAAACATAGATATGCCTAACATTCTGGAGTATCTGGCGAACTACTTCATTCAGGCCTGTCCTACTCCTCCATCAAGATTCATGCATCAGCTGTTTCAGCAGAATACAGCTTTGATCCACCTGTTTTTCACACCCTTTGCTCAGGCAGTTCCTCAGAGGAATCAAGAATGTAAAACCTCCAAGGAAACCACCATTGCCAGCTTGGGACTTGAACTTTGTGCTAGAAAATTGACACTATCACCTTTTGAACCAGCAGCAACAGCAGACCTACAACACCTGTCATGGAAAACTGCTTTCCTACTGGCAATTACTTCAGCAAGGAGGGTTTCAGAACTACAGGCCTTAATGGCAGTGCAACCCTTTCTAATCTTCCACCAAGATAGAGTGTCCATGAGGACTAATCCTACATTTATGCCTAAGGTGGTATCCAGAGTGTCTTTAAACCAGGCAATCCACCTGCCTACCTTCTTTCCCAACCCACAAAACAGAGGGAAAGAATACTGCATACCTTGGATGTACATAGACAGCTACGCTACTACTTGGACAGAACAAAAAATAGCAGAAAGACTGACCAACTTTTAGTAGCCTATGCAACAGGAAGGGAAGGAAAAGCTATTTCCAAACAGACAATCTCCAAATGGATAGGAAATTGCATACGATTCTGTTACTCCTTCCATGGAAAGCCAATTCCACAGAACATAAGACCTCATTCTACAAGGGCAACAGCCACTACCACAGCCTTCTTACGAGGAGTGGCTACCAAAGACATTATTGAGGCGGCTACTTGGACCTCCGTGCATACATTTGCCAAGCATTATAATTTACCTCTATATTCCAGATCCCGAGCAGGGTTTGCCACTGCTGTTCTGCAAGGGATCCTAAACACACCATAATTTACTTTTATCCTCCTCCCCTAGTTGGCTATGGTATTCTACCCAGTTGTTATGACTGCAGATGCATCCATGAAGGACATAGTACAGTTTTGTACCTACCATAAATGTAGATGTCCGAATTGGATAGCATCTGCAGTCAGGATTACCCTCCCTCCTTCCCTCTGTGGTACTCCTAGGGTGTTTACCCTTCTAATAGCTAGCTAGTGGGGGGATTTCTTTCATGGTGTATTTGTTTGTATTTATGTACATACATGTTTATTTTTGTGTTTACCTCTATCTTTTGGAAACATTGGCATCTATCCAAAATTTTTAGCCTTCTATAGGGCTTCTGGCATCTGGGGCAAGAAACACTGAAGAAAATGGCGTCGGCTGATGCTTTTATACCCGAAGACCAACAGAGATGACGTCGGGTGAAGTGCGACATCAGCCGAAGCCGGACCCGGACTTTGGAATCCGGCCGACTGAAGGGCTGCCTGACGACAGGACAACCCAGTTGTTATGACTGCAGATGCTATCCAATTCGGACATCTACATTTATGGTAGGTACAAAACTGTACTTTTGTTTCCTTTGCTTCCAGTTCTCTTGGAAAACCTATTTCTAAACAAACTATTTCCAAATGGATTGCTTATGGAATCAGATTTTGTTACACTCATCATGGGAAACAGTTTCCAGGGACCATTAGAAGTCATTCTACTAGAGCAGCTGCTACTTCTACTGCATTCCTCAGAGGAGTCCCTACCAAGGATATCTTGGAAGCTGCCACTTGGAGTTCTGTGCATACTTTTTCCAAGCACTACAATCTCCCTTGTTTTCTAAGTCTAGGGCAGGCTTTGCCTCTGCTGTCTTGCAGGGTATTCTTGCCTCCCCTTCTTCTATCTAAAACCTCCTCCCTCTCTACACTGCTTTGGGATTCCACCCTACAGTTATGACTGCAACAGTGAAACACGAAGAACATAGTACAGTTGCGTACACCTACCATAAATGTAGATGTTCGAGTGTCTTCACTGTTGCAGTCGGGTTTCCTCCCTCCTATCCCTCTTTCTCTCATATTTGTGGTGTATTTGTGTTTCCATGTTGGATTCATTTTTGATTTGTTGGGGACTTCTGACATCTAGGGCAAGAAAGGCTGGAGAAGATGGCGTCGGCTGAGGGCTATGTACCAAGGCGTCCTGACGTCAGGATACTAGCTTATACAGCCCGCGGACCCAGACTTTGGGATTCTGGCCGACCTCGGGCTGCCTGCCGGCAGGAGCACCCTACAGTTATGACTGCAACAGTGAAGACACTCGAACATCTACATTTATGGTAGGTGTACACAACTGTACTTTCCGGAAGTCTCAACAGTCCCATTTCACTCCGGACCCCCTTGTCCTTCAGAAGCAGAGGACAGGGTGGACGCCGGCCCAGAGGCAGAGGGGGAACCGAAGAATTTCGGGTCGAGAGAACCCTTTTCGGATCGGCCCGCGCAACAACCCTGAGGGGTTACCCGACTGCTCCTCTCTGGAGGCAGTCAGGGGGCGTTTCTCGAGGCACCTAGCAGTTTGGGAGTCCATTACAACAGATTGCTGGGTTCTTCAGATCATATCCAGAGGTTACAAAATCCCTTTTCTGTATTCCACTCCCAGACTCCGGAGCCTCCCCGATGTCCCACCCAATCAAAGGGAGGCAGCAGCCGCAGAAATCAAGCAGCTGCTAGAAAAAAAGAGCGATCCAGCACGTCCCCCTAGACCAATCCGGATCAGGCTTCTACTCCAGGTTCTTTCTGGTGCCAAAAAAGACGGGGGACTTGAGGCCAATCCTCGACCTGTCCTTATTAAACCTGTCAGTGGCCAAAGAAAAGTTCTGGATGGTCACCATTCAATCCATTCTCCCTCTCTTACAGGAGAACGACTGGGTGTGCTCGATAGACCTCAAGGATGCGTACTACCACATATTGATGGACAGACTATCCCGAAGGTGTCTCCGCTTCCAGATAGGAGCCAGTCACTACCAGTTCAGGGCCCTCCCCTTTGGTCTCACCACAGCCCCCAGGGTGTTCACCAAAGTTTTGGCAGTAGTAGCGGCCCACCTGAGACTCCAGGGAATACAGGTCTTTACTTACCTGGACGACTGGCTCCTGACCGCCCCCAACAGGCACCTACTATGTTCAGCCAGAGATTACTTCCTCCACCTGGCCTCCCGGCTGAGAATCGCAATCAACCTCAACAAATCTTCCCTTCATCCAACCCAGATCTTAGACTTCATAGGAGCCAGATTAGACACAAACCTGTTGAGGGTCTTCTTAACTCCGGACCAGATTTGTACCCTGAAGCTCCACGTACTGGCCCTCTTAACAATCCTCGGCTCCTCCGGCGGAATTGGTTCTGAGGGCTCTAGGTTCCATGGCGGCCACGATCAATCTGCTACCTTTAGCGTGTTTGAACATGAGGATACTACAATGGACTTTGCAGGTTCAATGGTCCATCCTGCTACTGCTACCTTTAGCGTGTTTGAACATGAGGATAATACAATGGACTTTGCAGGTTCAGTGGTCCATCCTGCTACACCCACTGAGTTCACCCATCCCCCTCAGCAGGGCTTGCAGGAAATCCCTGCTCTGGTGGCTCCAGTCTCCGGACCTCCAGATAGGGCGCCCTTTTTCTATGTCCCCACCTCTAACCACGGTGGCCTCGGATGCTTCTCGCCTAGGGTGGGGGGGCACTGTATGGGCAGAACCGTCCAAGGCACGTGGACCCATTCAGAGACCTTATTGCATATCAATGTCCTAGAGATGAGAGCGGTGCTTTTGGCGTTGCAAGCACTCCAGGCCCTTCTTCCCTTCGGGACAGTTGCAATTCAGACAGACAACATGTCAGTAAGTCTGGTATATCAACAAACGGGGGAACCAGATCCTATCCACTTTGTCGAGAGGCCATGAGAGTTTGGGAGTGGGCGATCTCACCAACCGCTTTCTCATAGCGACGCACATTCCGGGTCGGTCTAACATTTTGGCAGACAAGTTGAGTCGAACTATTCTCTCACCGTACGAGTGGTCTCTGAACCCCAGGATAGCGAAGCAAATCTTCCTCAAGTGGGCTCAACTTTGCTGCTATCTCTTTGCGTCTCCTTCGAACGCAAAGTGCGGCAACTACTTCGCTCTAATTCCCCCACCAGGGGAATCCCCCAGAGACACTCTGGTGCATGTTTGGCCATCCGGTCTACTCTATGCTTATCCCCCTCTTCCCCTAATGCTAACATTCTTGCAGAAAGCCCGTCTGTTGGGGAGCAGAGTGATCCTCATAGCCCCATTCTGGCCTCGTCAATTTGGTTCCCATGCCTATGGTCTCATCTAGTGAATACTCCATGGATTCTAGATCCCACTCCGGATCTGATCTCTCACCCACTGGGTTTACCAACCCCGAACCTGGACAACCTCAAACTCACAGCTTGGCTGATCCAGTTCCAGTAATAGTTAGGACTCCCGGTATCTTGTCCCCTGTTAAGGCTATTTTAGTGGCCGCTCATAAATCGTCTACGAGAAAGGTTTATAACAGCAAATGGAAATGCTTTACTGTCTGGGCGGAGCATAGAAAGTTGGATCCCTTTACAGCTCCCATACCAGCGGTGTTAGAATTTTTGGCGACCTTATTCGATCAAGGTGCTAATTCTTCCACGGTCCAAGTCCAGTTAGCTGCGATTTCCCATTATCATGTGGGAAGTGATCTCGGTTCCTTAGCATCTTCCAAATTATGTTAGACCTTCCTAAAAGGCACCTTCCTCTTAAGGCCTCCGGTGAAAGACGCAGTTCCTCCATGGGATTTAACCCTTGTTCTCCAGTCCTTGACCGCCCCTCCATTTGAACCCGCAGCCTCGGTGGATCTGAAATACTTATCTTAGAAGACGGCCTTTCTCATCGCTATCACTTCGGCTAGAAGGGTTTCGGAGCTTCAAGCCCTTTGCGCCAAACCCCCATACTTGGTCTTCCATAAAGATAGAGTTGCCCTCAGAACCAATCCCTCCTTTCTACCCAAAGTTGCTTCTGAGCCCAATATTAATCAAGCTATTAATTTACCAGTTTTCTTTCCAAATTATCAAAACAAGGGTGAATACAAATTACATTCTCTGGACGTACATAGGCAATTGAGATTCTACTTGCACAGGACCGCTGAACATAGACAATCTGAGCAACTCTTCGTATCCTTTGCAAGACCCTCTTTGGGCAAACCAGTGTCAAAAGTTACATTGTCCAGATGGATTTCCCAATGTATTCTTCTTGCATATGAGTTCTGGTCGACCTGAACCTGAAAGAGTCCATGCTCATTCTACCCGATCGATTTCTACTTCTGCTGCCTTTTGCTCCAGAGTGTCCTTGGACGACATTTGTTCAGCAGCCACTTGGGCTTCATCCCATACCTTCATTAACCATTACAAGTTGGATCTAATTTCCAGAGGGAGAGCATCCTTCGGCTCGGCAGTGCTCCGGAATATCCTTCCATGAGGACCCCCTCAAGTTTGGGTAGCTGGGGACTGTGTCCCACAGGTTGATGGACAAATGAAGTTAACTACTTCAGATAAAGAATTTATGTACTCACCATAACGTTCCATCTGAGTAGGTAAACTTCATTTGTCAGCAACCCCCTAACCTATAGTGCGTCCTGGAAAGATTCCTTGTCCTTTTTTCCGGATTACACCAGGTTAGGAGTTGCAGGTGATCCGTTATTGTAATATGCTGTTTTACTATAGCAAACTTGATCTGAGGTCATAGAGGGATGGCGGGGGATTATGGATAAAGGGAGGAGCCTGGAGCTTGGATCTTAACTGTTTGAAACTGCCGGCTCGGATCCGATATGGATCCGATACCCACAGGTTGTTGACAAATGAAGTTTACCTACTCTAATGGAACGTTATGGTGAGTACATAACTTCTTTTATTCCTCCCTGAAAGTGATCAATCAGACCATTGGTAGACAGAGATTTATTAGTTTTACATCTCTTTTTTAACGCTGTACGCCAAACACTGTACGCATTACCAGTTTCATCTTACTTGCGTTAACCTTTCATTTGAATATAGCTGCGTTTAGTTTTGTATTTATTGTCCAAGTGAACATGCTGCAGTAAAATCTACTGCATACCACAGAAAACATGTATACCCATTACAAACTATCTCTTCCCTCTGCCATCATCAGAAGATTGGGCTGAAGACATGGGATCAGGAAGTAATTGAACAGTTACTCATATATATAGTAAACAGAAGCACCTAATAAATTTAACAGTTAGAACTACATATTTTAGAGTAAGAAAGCCCACTTTACAAGAAGAGAGTGCTTATGCTGTAAGTGATGGTTTAATAAAGATGTTTGTTTAAAAAAAGGGGGCAGGAATTGAATGATTTATGTAATGTTGCTTAGGTCATATGATGTATAGCAGTGTATGTGAAGTTCAGTGTTTATTAATGTTAATTTGTTATTAGTTTGATTACTTTTGTATAAATGTAAATTTGCCTGTGTCACAAGTGATAATTCAGTAAAGGTGTTTAAAACAAGATGAGTTTAATCATAACAAAGAAATTATAAAAAAAGTGCTTGATTTTTTTTTTTAATCTTGTAAATTGATATAGCAGCTAATAACTCCTTGCTACTTCTAATTTACAATGAAAAAAAAAAGTTTGACAGTTTGCAAGGATGCAGGCACTTAGTGATACCAGAAGGGTACCAAACTCCCTTGTTACTGCTCTACAGAAATTTTTTTTTTATGTTAATCTTGAAAGAAGTCAGTATCAGCAGTTTAAAATAAAAATGTTTCTTGATTAGTTAACATTCATGGCATTCACAATAAAGCCCACTATGCAAGAGAATGCTTGTGCATTCTGTTGCTCTTTTATCAGTTGCTCATTCATGCCCCTTTGTAAAAGCGACATTAGATCTGAAGTTGTGGTTTTCATTTGATCTTCAACCTGAGGGACTTGGATCCGGTACGGAGCAGACTCAGCTGCATACTCCAGCATCAGATCCAAAGTCCAAGCTCCTCCCCTACCCGTAATATCTCGGTCTCCCTCCTCCCCTCAGATCTCATTTGCCGCTCGTTTTGACCAGCAGCGTTCGTCCACAGCTCCAAGCTCCATCGGTTTCTAACTAGATGATGTTCATCGTGCATACAGCTGCAGTCATAACAGATGGGTTCTCCTGCCGTCAGGCGGGTCCTCTGTCAGCCGAATTCCAAAGTCTAGGTCCGGCGTCTGTTGTCGTCGCTTTCTTTCCTGACGTCAGTGCGACAGGGGTAAATAAGACACAGCCGACGCCATTTTCTTCAGTCTTTTTTGCCGCGCAGTGCCCGAAGCAGAAGCAGTTCGCAAGTGCCGGTCGGCCAGCTCCTGAAATTACGAAAATTTGGAAACCGAAGTCTTCTTTAAAGCTAAGTACCCCGTTGGGGAAACTCTTCTTGCCTCAGACCGATGTCAGACAAAGATAACAATTGTATTTCTTGTGGGAAGCAAATACCGCATAAGGATTTTCATTCCCTCTGTATACCTTGTTTAGGCCCAGACCACGACGTCTCGGGCTGTGGCTTTTGCGCTACTTTCAATAAACGCACTATTAAGCATCGGGCGGAGTTCGCCCAGCACTTTTTTGGTAAAGCTTTTGATTATAAAATGTCGTCGAAGACTCCGACTACCGTTTTGTCCAAAAAACGCAAGGACAAAGACAGTCCGCGGTCTCCACCGACACCACGCCAAAACCGGCTACACGTGGTCCGGTTCTCAGCGAGGCGCCTACGCAGCCCCTGACTACCGACGACACTTCTCTGGCGGTGTCTTCTGTAACCGAGACCGCAGGTGCCTCGGCCCATACCCAGACTACAGCTACCGAAGCCACTGTGAGTGTTGAGCCTCCTAATGTGGACCGGTCCACTTCCACCCATGGTGTCTTTAGACCCTCATCTTCCTTTTCCATAAAGGCCTTTAAGTCCAAATCAGCCATGCATCCCAAGAGGCCTGTTGCACAGGGCCCATCTCCAGGCCCCATGCCTAAAAAGCAGATGCTAAAAATGGCTGAGGATTTAATTACTCTTATCAGGGGTTCCCAACCCCCTCCGGACAAGAGACCCAGAGTGGAGGAAGATTCTCTCTTCTGACCAGGGCTCCATTATTTCAGAATATTCTGATGAAGAGGAACACTCGTACTCCCCTTTTGAAGATTCTGATGCAGAGCAGTCCATTCCTTCTGTATCTCCCCCAGAGGATTTCTCTTTTGGGGAAACCTTGCATACCTTGAGGCAACACTTCCATTGGGAAGGCCAAGACTTTCCTGATTCCAAGAAAAGACTTAGAGAATTTCTTTTGCTCCCTCAGCACAGACCTCTGGCGATACCTCCTGTCTTGGACATACTTGATGATGTTTACTCGGAGGCTTGCCTTAATCCGGATTCCCTGCCTCCTGCCCCAGTCAAGCCTGATAGGTATTACAGAGTTCCTAACTCTCACCAATTTCTTTACAAAAGTCATAATGCTGACCCTGAAACCATTTCTCAAGGCCCCAAGGGAATGAAGGCCTCTACTGCTAAGAATCCACTCCCTCCCGAAAGAGTCTAGATCCTTAGAAAGGTGGGGAAAAAGGTATATACCTCGGCCACCCTAGCCATGAGGGCCTTAAATTGTCAGTTCCATATGCTTAAATATCAGCAGTTTCTGTTATCACAATTAAGGAATAAAATGTCACAACCTGAACAACCAGATTTGAAGGAGTTGCAGGATATGATGCATAGTGCAGAACAAGTGGGTAAACACACCATACAATGTGGCTATGATGCTCTAGAGGCCTCAAGCAGAGCTGCTGTTACAGGATCAGTCATTCGTAGACTTGCCTGACTTAGGGAACAAACCTTGCCTGATCATGTTAAAGCTAAACTACTAGATGCTCCTTTACAAAAGGATGTATTATTTGGTACTAATGCGGAGGAGATACTATGGAAAATGGAAGAAAAAGCTAAATCTATGCAAACTGTCAAAGCCTTTCTTACAGGTTCAACCACCACGTTTTAGCAGAAATTGGCCTTCAAAAAACTGGTCCTTTCCAGCCACGGACAAGCCCCAAAGAGGTAGATACAGGTGCCCAAGGGGCAGAGGACAATCTCAAGGATCATATAGAGGCAGGCAATGGCAAACTCCAGCACCAAGAGGTGGCAAAGACAGTGCACAACAATACAGGAAACAAACCCAATGACTTTCCCCTTTTCATGCCAAGCAAGTCTCAGCTGGCAGCACCCTTGGGAGGAAAGCTGGCATTATTTACAAGAAATTGGCATATTATCACAACAGACAAATGGATCCTGGACATTATAAACAGAGGCTACAGATTTCATTTTCACACACTTCCAAAAATGAGAGGCATGCCGAACCTGCCACACAATCAAAGGACAGAGGCTCAAATACAAATTTCAAAGCTCATGGACATGAAAGCTATTCGAGGTACCTACTCACGAACAAGGTCAAGGTTTTTATTCCAGACTATTCCTGGTACCAAGGAAAGGAACCGACTGGAGACCCATTTTGGACTTATCCATCCTAAACACATTTCTACTTGTACCAAAATTCAAGATGCTCACCTTACAGCAGCTTCTCCCCATGTTGGGCAAGGAGTCTTGACTGGTAACATTGGACCTCAAGGAGGCATACCTGCATGTCCCAATCAGACAAAGCTGCAGAAGATACCTCAGATTTCTTGCAGGTTCAATCCACTATCAATTCTCTGCATTGCCCTTTGGCTTATCTACTGCGCCCAGAGTATTCACGAAATGCCTGGCATCAGTAATTGCCTACTGCAGACTTCAAGGGATACAAATTTACCCTTATTTGGATGATTGCCTGATCCAAGCGGACAGCAAACACATACGTCTGGAACATCTGGCAAATGTAACACGGTTATTGAATTCTCTGGGATACACAGTCAACAAAGAGAAATCCAGGCTAACACCATCTCAGAAAATAACTTTCCTGGGTGCCAACTTGGACACAAACACCCAGATGGCCTATCTTACGCCAGAAAAACAGGGGCAACTAACTCAGTACTTCAAAATGCTAACAAATTGTACCAGGCTAACTGCAAGGAAAATCCTGCAGGCTCTGGGCTTCATGGCATCTTGCATTCTTCTAATCCCATGTGCAAAGTTGCATATGAGGAAACTTCAATGGTACCTAAAAAACCTATGGTCTCAACACAGCCACAGTTTGGAAACAATAATACCAATAATCCCATGTTTGCAAAAGGAATTTCTGTGGTGGGTCCAAGCATGCCAAACAAACACAGGTCTATCATTCTGCAAGCCTCAAGCAAATCAAGTCATCACAACAGACGCCTCAGACTACGCCTGGGGGCCACACATGACAGACAGGTGCATTCAGGGCAAATGGTCCTAAAAGGAAAAGCACCTTCACATCAATCAAAAGGAAATGCTAGCAGTGATAAATGCAATTACAGCTTTCAAGGACCTCCTGCATCCAGGGCAATTATTGATAAGAAACAGACAACACCACAGTAATGTGGTACATAAACAAACAAGGAGGAACACATTCATACCCCCTGTGCAGGCTAGCCATGTCCCTTTGGAACTTGGCTCTGGAATGGCAAATCAAACTTCAAGCACAGTACCTGCCAGGATTGGAAAACACGCTGGCAGACAATCTAAGCAGAAATATGACAGACCCACACGAATGGAAGTTGCATCCTCAAGTGTTTACAAAGATAATCCAAGCGTGGGGAAGGCCAGACATAGATCTCTTTGCCTCCCACAGGAATCATCAATTGACAAAGTTCTGCTCAAGGACCTTCCATCCCAAGGCCTGGAGAGTGGACGCCCTTTCGTTTGGCTGGGCAGCACGGACAGTTTACGCCTTCCCACCTTTGCCTCTTCTGCCCAAGGTGCTCTTGAAAGCAAGAGCAGACAGACCGAAGATGATACTGATTGCTCCAGACTGGTCAAGACAACACTGGTACCCACTCCTGAGGAGCCTAACACATACTCCTCCCTGGACCCTACCTCTAATGCCTCTTCTACTGACTCAGCACAGCTACAAAACTCTTCACAGTCAGCTGAAAACACTCAATCTGGCTGCATGGAAAATTCCTTAACACCACAACAGACCCTACTCTCCAAAGAGGTGCAGGATGTCATTTTGGAGGCCAGAAGGCCATCTACTAGAAAGGCTTACTCCAAAATGGAAACGGTTTTGCGCTTGGAATGAGAAAAAAGGCCAGGATCCTAGAAAACTGAATTTGCCTCTGATATTACAGTATCTAGCTGAGCTGTTGAACAATGGACTTTCATTTTCCTCCATCAAAATTCATGCCTCAGCCATTTCTGCAGAATACAACACTGATCCACCCTTATTCTCTCACCCACTCTTAAGACAGTTCCTCAGAGGGGCTAAGAATATAACACCTCCAAGGAAACAACCAATACCAGCCTGGGATCTTAATTACATTCTAGAAAAATTAACATTGCCTCCCTTTGAACCAGCTGCCTCAACAGATTTGCAATATTTGTCCTGGAAAACAGCTTTCCTTCTGGCCATTACCTCAGCTCGTAGGGTTTCGGAACTACAAGCCCTCATGGCTGTACAGCCCTTTCTCATCTTCCATCAGGACAGGGTTTCCCTACGAACCAACCCGTCATTTATGCCCAAGGTAGTATCCAGGGTAGCTTTAAATCAGGCCATACACTCACCTACCTTTTACCCCAATCCTCAAAACAAAGGGGAAAGGCTTCTACATTCCTTAGACATCCATAGACAGCTACGTTACTATTTGGACAGAACAAAGCCTTTCAGGAAATCAGAACAACTCTTTGTGTCCTATGCTGTGGGAGCTCAAGGGAAGCCAATTTCCAAACAGACAATTTCGAAATGGATAGGCCACTGCATACGGTTTTGTTACTCCTTTCATGGTAAATCTGTACCTGCAGGCATCAGATCCCACTCCACAAGGAAATGCTAGCAGTGATAAATGCAATTACAGCTTTCAAGGACCTCCTGCATCCAGGGCAATTATTGATAAGAACAGACAACACCACAGTAATTATGCAATAAGCCTTTCTAGTAGATGGCCTTCTGGCCTCCAAAATGACATCCTGCACCTCTTTGGAGAGTAGGGTCTGTTGTGGTGTTAAGGAATTTTCCATGCAGCCAGATTGAGTGTTTTCAGCTGACTGTGAAGAGTTTTGTAGCTGTGCTGAGTCAGTAGAAGAGGCATTAGAGGTAGGGTCCAGGGAGGAGTATGTGTTAGGCTCCTCAGGAGTGGGTACCTACCAAAGATATTTTGGAGGCAGCCACTTGGAGTTCTGTGCATACCTTCACTAAACACTACCACCTACCTTTGTACTCCAAAACTAGAGCAGGCTTTGCTACTGCTGTGTTGCAGGGCATTCTGGCTCCTCCTAGTTCCACCTAAGTGCCTACCACCCCTTTCTTAGCTTTGGGATTCTACCCATCTGTTATGACTGCAGCTGTATGCACGATGAACATAGTACAGTTTTGTACCTACCATAAATGTAGATGTTCGAGTGCTAATACAGCTGCAGTCCAGGTTTCCCTCCCTCCTTGCCCTCTAGGGGTATTCTTTTATGGTGTATTTGCTTGCAACTACTGTTTTTTGATTATATTGCATTGCATTATTGCATAATTTTATGTATTGCCTTCCTTCTGGGGGCACCTGACATCTGGGGCAAGAAAGACTGAAGAAAATGGCGTCGGCTGTGTCTTATATACCCCTGTCGCACTGACGTCAGGAAAGAAAGCGACGACAACCGACGCCAGACCTAGACTTTGGAATTCGGCTGACCGAGGACCTGCCTGACGGCAGGAGAACCCATCTGTTATGACTGCAGCTGTATTAGCACTCGAACATCTACATTTATGGTAGGTACAAAACTGTACTTTCTTCGTGTTTCACTGTTGCAGTCCTCACATTTGAGTTATCTGCTTGCAGCACCCCTCAGTCGGCCTGATTAACAAAGGCTTGGGTCCTGCGTCGGTTGCTGTCTCTTCTTCCGTCAGGTTGTCAGGGGTATAAAACATGCAGCCAACGCCATTAGATCAGTCTTTCTGGCCGTGCGGTGCCCAAAGCAGAAGCAGTTCGCAAGTGCTGGTCGGCCATCTCCTGAAATTTTCTTTTTTGTGTTTCGCAACCGAAGTCTTCATCTAAAAGCTAAGTACCCCGTTGGGGAAACTTTTTCTTGCTCTAAAGCGATGTCAGTAAAAGTTAATAATTGCATTACTTGTGGAAAGCAAATACCTCATAAAGATTTTCACTCTTATTGTATTCCTTGCCTAGACCCTGACCACGACGTACCTCGCTGTCTGCTTTGTGCCTTATTTAAACCACGAACTATCCGTCATCAGTGTATTTTCACTTCTAAATAATTTGGTGCTTGGTTCAGTTATCCTGGTATGTCTTCGGTAAGCCGTCCGACTACCGACATTCCGAAAAAACGCAAACATAAAGACAGAGACAGGCTGCCTAGGTCCATAGCTGCCAATGACGCTTCTAAGCCAGTCGCCAGTTCGTCTGTACTCAGTGAGGCGCATTCGCCACCCCTGATACCCGCTACTTCAGATTCTCAGGCCTCTACTGAGACCCATTTGGAGTCCGGTATGCCACGAGATACTTTAACTGTGGAAACCGCAGATGTCTGTACCTTGGATGGGTCTGGAGCCGCTGTGCAGGCACTGGCTTCTGAAGGTGTATTCAGGCCTACGGACTTGCGTATTTAACCAATGCCGTCTTCTTCAAGGCCTAAAACTTGAACCATGCCTAGAAAACTGATGCCCAGACTGCATGGTCAGGCCTCTATGCTTAAAAAACAAATGATAAGAATGGCTGAAGACCTTATTACTTTAATTAGGGGAAGCCAGCCTTCCCCCTCTAAGAGACCCAGGACTGAGTTTGCTTATGATACTTTCGATCAGGATTCTGAATTTTCTGTTTCCTCTGAGGACCAGGATTTACCCTTATCGACCTATGAGGATTCTGATGCTGAGGACTCTATTCCCTCTGCTTCCCCCCAGAGGATTTCTCTTTTAGTGAAACCTTGCATACTCTCAGGGAGCTTTTTCATTGGGAAAGTCAGGATTTCTCTGATTCTAAAAAGAGGCTTAGGAATTTCTTACTCCTGCCCCAGCACAGGCCATTAGCCATACCTCCTGTACTAGACATTGTTGATGATGCCTTTTCGGAATCTAGCTTGGCCCGTGACTCTCTACCTCCTGCTCCCAGAAAACCGGACAGATATTACAGGGTCCCTGACTCTCACAGGTTCCTTTTTAAAAATCATACTGCGGATCCTGAGACCATTTCACAGGGACCCAAGGGCATTAAAGCTACTACTGCCAAAAATCCTACCCCCTCTGATAGAGACTCCAGGGCACTGGATAGGTTTGGTAAGAAGTTATACACTTCTGCAACTTTGGCCATTAGGGCCTTAAACTGCCAGTTTAATATGTTAAAGTATCAGCAGCATATTATTGGATTGCTTAAACAGAAAATGATTACCTGATTTTGCAGAAAACAAGGATTTACTGCATTCAGCTGAACAAGTTGGAAAGCATACTTTGCAATGTGGTTTTGATTCACTAGAGGCATCTTGCAGGGCTGCTGTAAGTAGGTCTGTACTTAGAATGCATGCTTGGCTTAAGGAGCAATCCTTGCCAGATCATGTTAAAGCGAAATTACAGGATGCTCCCTTAAACCAGGACCGCCTGTTCTGCAACAAGGCAGAAGGAAGTTCTTAAGATGGAGGAAAAAGCTAAATCTATGCAAACTGTTAAAGATTTTTTACAAGTACAACCACCAAGGTTTAGTAGGCATTGGCCTTCCAAGAATTGGTCCTTTCCTGCCTCTTCCATACCTTCTCAGTCCAAGCCCAGATCCAGCAGAGCTCCCAGGCTTCAGCCCCAGGATACGCACAGGACTAAGCAGTGGGGGGGTCTCCACTTCCAAACTTGGGAGTAATAAAACTCCCCTCCATGGTAAACTCTGACTTTTTTAAAATTTCCAAGCACATCTCAACTGACTGCCCCTTTGTGGGGAAAGATTGCTCTTCATGTAAAGAACTGGAAGCTCATTACCCAGGACAAATGGGTTTTAAATAGTGTCCCAGGGATACAGATTTCACTTCCAGTCATTACCAACACCAAGCGGGTGGCCAGATCTACTCCTAAATCAGTGGGCAGAGGTCCAGAAGCAAGTAATTTCTCTCTCAAGCATGGAGGTTATTCAGTTGGTACCAGAAGAGTAACAGGGACAAGGTTTCTACTCTAGACTCTTCCTGGTACCCAGGAAAAGACAGTTTATGGCATCCTATCCTGGACCTGTCTACTCTAAACACCTTTTTGGTGATTCCAAAATTCAAGATGCTGACTCTTCAATAGTTGCTCCCTATGCTAGGCAAAGATGCCTGGTTGGCAACACTAGATTTAAAGGAAGCATACCTGCACATCTCAATCAGGGAATCTTGCAGAGGATACCTACGCTTCAAAGCAGGCTACACGCACTATCAGATGTTCTTAGAGTTTCACTGTTGCAGTCATTTCATTTGGGTTATCTGCTTGCAGGTAGCCCTCAGTCGGCCTGATTAACAAAGTTTTGGGTCATGCGTCGGTTGCTGTCCCTTCTTCCATGACGTCAGGTCGTCAGGGGTATAAAACATGCAGCGACGGCATTACATCGGCCTTTCTTGCCATGCGGTGCCCGAAGCAGAAGCAGTTCACAAGTGCCGGTCGGCCGACTCCTGAAATTTTTATTTTTGAGTTTCAGAACCAAAGTCTTCAACTAAAGCTAAGTACCCCGTTGGGGAAACTTTTTCTTGCTCCTTACCGATGCCCATAAAAGTTAATAATTGCATTACTTGTGGAAAGCAAATACCTCAAAGATTTTCATATGTACTGTATTCCTTGCCTAGGCCCTGATCACAACATACCTTGCTGTCTGTTTTGTGCTTTATTTAATCAGCGCACTATCCATCGTCGTTATGATTTCGCCTCTAAATATTTCGGTTCTCTGTTTAATTATCCAGAAATGTCGTCTGTTAGCCATCCGACTACTGGGATTCCGAAAAAACGCAAAGATAGACAGAGACAGGCTGCCGAGGTCCAAAACTGACGACAACTCTTCTAAGTCAGTCGCCAGTTCGCCGGTACTCAGTGAGGCCCTATCGCAGCCCCTGATACCCGCTACGTCTGATTCGCAGGCCTCTACTGAGACCCATTCTGAGTCCGGTATGCCACGAGATGCTTCAACTAACGGAACCGCGGATGTCTCTACCTTGGATGAGTTTGGAGCCGCTCTGCAGGCACCGGCTTCTGAGGGTGTATTCAGGCCTACGGACTTGCATGTTAAACCACCTCCTTCTTTACTTAGGCTGAAATCTCGATCCATGCCTGAAAAGCCGATGCCCAGGCCACATGCTCAGGCCTCTATGCCTAAAAACAAATAAGAATGGCTGAAGATCTAATAACTAATCAGGGGTATCCAACCCCCCCCCCCCTTCTAAGGGGCCTAGGACTGAAGTTGATTATGAATCTTCTGATCAAGATTCTGTTTTTTTCTGATTTTTCTGATCTGGATTTGCCCTTGTCTACTTATGAAGATTCTGATGAAGAGGACTCCATTCCCTCTGCTTCCTCTCCTGAGGATTTTTCTTTTGGGGAAACTTTGCATACTCTAAGGGAGCATTTCCACTGGGAAAGCCAGGACTTTTCTGATTCAGAAAAGAGGCTTGGGGGTTTCCTTCTCCTACCTCAGCATTGGCCTTTAGCTATTCCTCCTTTACTAGACATTGTTGTTGATGCTTTTTCGGAATCTAGTTTGGCCCCTGATTCCCTGCTTCCTGCTCCCACAAAACGTGACAGTTACTACAGGGTCCTGGAGTCCCACAAGTTCCTTTTTAAAAATCCTATTGCAGATCCAGAGACTGTTTTACAGGTGCCCAAGGGCATTAAGGCTTCTACTGCTAAAAATCCTATCCCTTCTGATAGAGACTCCAGGGCGCTGGATAGATGGGGTAAGAAGGTTTACACTTCTGCAAGCTTGGCCATTAGGGTTTTAAACTGCCATTTTCGTATGTTAAAGTATCAGCAACATGTTACTGGACTGCTTAAACAGAAAATGATGTTGATTCCTGACTGTGTGGAAAATAAAGAATTACAGGATTTAATGCATTCTGCTGAACAAGTTGGAAAACATACTTTGCAATGTGGTTTTGATTCATTAGAGGCCACTTGCAGGGCTGCTGGGTCTGTGCTCAGAAGGCATGCTTGGCTTAAGGAGCAATCTTTACCTGATTGTGTTATAGCTAAATTGTTGGATGCTCCTTTAAATCAGGACTGCCTGTTTGGCAACAAGGCTGAGGAAGTTCTTAAAAAGATGGAAGATAAAGCTAAATCTATGCAAACTGTTAAAGATGTTTTACAAGTTCAGCCTCCTACATTTAGTAGTCACTGGCCCTCTAAGTATTGGTTCTTTCCAGCCCCCTCCAGGTCTTCTCAAGTCAAACCCAGACGCAGCAAAAACCCCAGGTTTCAGTCCCAGGGGACACACAGAACTAAGCAGTGGGGGGCCTTCACTTTCAAATCTGGGAATAATAAGACCCCTCTGTGATAAACTGTCTCAATTACTTCCTTTTAAAATTTCCAGGCACTTATCAACTGACTGCCCCTTTGGGGGGAAACATTGCTCTTCATGCAAAGAATTGGGAACTCATTACCCAGGACAAATAGGTTTTAAATATAGTGTCCCAGGGATACAGATTTCACTTCCACATGTTGCCAACATCAAGCGGGCGACCGGACCTACCCCCAAATCAGTGGGCAGAGGCCCAAAAACAAGTACTTTCTCTAAAACTGATGGAATGGTGTCTGCTGCATATTTTATACCCCTGATGAGCTGACGTCATGGAAGAAGGGACAGCAACCGATGCAGGACCCAAGACTTAGTTAATCAGGCTGACTGAGAGCTAGCTGAAAGCAGATTACCCAATGTGGTTTGTTTTCTTTACCTTGTGTTTTACTTGCATTCTGCTTTAACTGCATATTAAAACTTCAAAAGAGACCACAGCTCTGTCTCTTCTGAATCTGGCAGAATTTTTTCCCACCCAGTTACAGTTGTCTTGTTAAATACCACTGTCTTTCTAGTTGCCTGCCTCTTATGTTAATCTGTCCATATATCTCATTTCCTCTCTGCTTTCACTAGCTTGTGTGAGTAATCACAAAATCATCATTTTTGAAATCACTCCCCTTCAACTATTTAAATTTTATTGGCCATCCTACTGTATTCCATAGTACCAGAATACAAAAGTGACCACCCCTTTCAATCCATCTTGCTGTTTTAAAAATAGTAACTCTCCACTAAACCTTAATTTTTTAAACAGGCAAAACTTAAGCTACCTACTTTCACATCTAACTTCTCTAGTGCACACTGCAGTGTTCATTTTTTTTCATCTTACATTTAAGCATCCCTGTGACTAGCACTTGCTCTCATACCTGCTGGAAAGCACTAGGAAGCCTTAAACTGATACAAGCACTCAACTCTCCTCGTTATTAAGGAGAAATTAATCATAGGCACTAAACAGCATATAATTGCAAAGTACCTTGCTAAGGTAAGGGAAAACAGCTCCTCTACTTTACAAAAAAAAAAAAGCACCAAACCAGACATGTCCAAGGGTCAGCTTCCGGTGATTTCTCCTGTCCACCTGGTGAATCTGGGCATACTGGGGCAATGCAGCAATTGCCTCATGTACACAGACAACCCTCACCTCCTACCACCCAACACTACAACTTGTGAGAGATGCACTTACATAGCCAAAATGGAAGCAAAGCTCTCTCCACCCAATATTGTGCTAGACAGTCAGGAGGAGAAGGTTAACACCCACACTACACCTCAAGCAACACATAGCCCTTCTAAACCCACACCACCAACACCCACATATAGCAACACTAAATCCACATATGCAGAGGCCCTTAACTGTAACCTGCCCAAGCAACAAGGACCTCTGAAGCTGAAACGCAAACCAACACCAATCACCACCAAAGTGTCACATAGCTCACAACACCAGTGTGCCACCCAGCAACGGCCCCTAAGGCAAGACAGCGTACCCAGCACTTTAGTCATAGGTGACTCTATAGTCCGGCACACTGATGTCCCACTCACCAGGTTGAACAAGGAGAAAATTACACTTAGCTGCGTGTCGGGTGCCAGGATCCGCCACATAACGCATGCACGCAAGTCACTCCACAACAAGTGCAAATATGACTGTCATTGTCCATGTTGGAGTGAATGACTTGAGACGTACCTCCCTAGACTACATGAAAAGAGACATGGAAGAGATCTTGGATCATGTGGCCCAGGCAGGTATGACCCTAGACCAGAGTAGCATCCTGCCTTCGCCCAGAATGATACCACAATTTAAGGACAAAATGATTGACTTCAACAATTGGCTAAGCTTCTGGTGTCATTCAAAGGGGATCCAGTATCTGTCTGCCTGGGATGACATGATCGACAGACCATGATGCTTTGCCAGAGATGGTATGCACCTGTCGCCCCTGGGATTCAGGTTACTGGCTAAGGCTCTTGCCACCCCTATAGTGCCTTTTTTAAGCAAAGGTCAAAGGACAAAACCACCACAGTAACGGGTACAAGCATGCAAAATCTGAAGGTAATGCTACTCGATGCTAGAAGTCTAAACCTCAAAATGCACTCTCTCGAGGCACTCCTAAAAATGGAGAACATCGATATCTGTGCAGTAACTGAGACCTGGTTCAAGGCTCCAGAGAGCTCCCCTGCAATACCAGGCTACAACTCTTACCACACTTTTCGGCCACCAAACCAGGACCGAAACACTAAAGGTGGAGGAGTGTCAATATTCACCAAGGATATTCACACCACCAGGCTAGTTGCCCAACACAATGCGTCTGAAATTCTCCAGGTGCAACTAACACTAGGTAAGACTGCAATCCAAAGTGTAGCTTGCTACAGATCCCCCACCATGCCCCAAGATTCTCACTACACCTTTCTAAACATACTGGAAAATGTTAAGATAGAACCAAACACCCTAATACTGGGTGATTTTAACTACCCTGCCATTAACTGGGAAAACTACTTGTGTACCAACACCTTTGCCCAATGGTTCTTGGAATTCATAAATTCCAACGCCCTGGATCAACTAATCCATAGTCCCACCAGGGGCTCCAATATCCTAGACCTGGTCATTACCAACATGGGAAATCGATGCTCCACACCTATGGTCACCCCCTTGTTAGTCAGGTCTGACCATAAGCTAATCACCCTTAACATCCAGTAAGGAAACCTCCATAAAAAAACTTCTCCAAAGCCAACTTCATGCTACTCCAGTCAGAATTTACAAACTTCATGACACCCATGCAGACGGGAACTGAAAGTTCAACTGCTGAATCCTACACTGAGGCACTGTACGTGCACATCCACTCATGCATGAATCGTGCCATCCCAAGTAGAACCAAGATGCTCTCATCCAAAAAAAGGAAGCCAATCCGGTGGTCCCCTGCCATAAACAAACTTTACAACAAAAGGAAGAAACTGTTGCAGAAAAGAGGAAAATGGATGCAAAAAACTCCCTTACCAGTCTCAGTAAGAAACTGAGATCCCTCAAAATCCTCCAAAGCTAGTTACAAAATTAAAATTGCCAAAGATTCCAAAGACAACCACAAGGCATTCTGTAACTATGTCAAGAATCTAAATGGCAATGCTCAGATCTGCTCTGAGCTAAAACAGAATGGCATTAAATATACACATCCCAAGGATATTGCCATTATCCTGGCAGATCGATTCAGTGCCAACTTCACCCCCCTCTCACCCCTTAAATGGCCCATCTCAATACCGGAAGATTGCCAAATTCCGGTAATGGCCACACAGGTAAAAAACGCACTCTCCAAAGCTAAGAATACAGCATCCATGGGACCAGATGACATCCCGGGCTGTGTACTACATGAACTACAATGTGAAGTGGCACCTCACCAAAGTGTCATGTTTAATCATAGCCTCACCTCAAGTTTCGTGCCCACAAAGTGGCACAGAGCTACATTTCTCCCACTCCACAAGGGGGGATTCACCTTGGATCCCGGAAACTACTGTCCCATCAGTCTGACAAGACTTTTCTGCAAGGCCATGGAGCGTATTATGGAACTTAAAAACGAAGACATTGGCAACCTTCAAACACTGGACCCCACCCAGTTTGGGTTTGTGATAGGCCGATCTTGTCTCCTGAACCCGATTGACTTCTTCGAATCAGTCTCCAGAGCCATGGACAAGGATAAGGTGGTCCACACAGCCTATCTAGACCTTGCCAAGGCCTTTGACACCATCCCCCACTCTGGAATCATAGATAAACTTACTAAGCTGGGCATTAATCCCTACGTCATCCAATGGGTTGCTAACTGGCTTACTGATGGAACCCACACTGTAAAAGTAACCGACTAAAAATCCAGCTCCAGACAAGTGACAAGTGGAGTACCTCAGGGTTCAGTCCTGAGACCGCTCTTGTTTGGCATCTACTTCTCTGAAGTACAGGCCAACACTAAGGGACTCTGGCTAACAAAGTTCGCAGATGACTGCAAACTGGGAGCCATTATTGAATCCCCAAATGATGTGGATACTCTACAAAAGGGCCTTACAGAAACAGATGCTTGGTGCCAGAGCCATGGGCTCAAGCTCAGTGCCAAGAAATGTATAGTTATCCCCTTTGGGAAAAAACATGTACCCTTGAATTACCATATAGGTGCAGTACACTAAACACCGAAAGTGAGATAAGAGATTTACGGACACAGGTGGACAGTGGTCTCGCCTTCGATACCCACATCACCACAACAGTCAGGAAATCCTACTATGTGGCACACTTAATCACTAAGGGCTTTTCATCCAGAAAAAAGGAGGTCATTGTCCCACTGTACTCATCCCTCATTAGACCCATTATAGAATACAACGGCCTGTTTGGTATGTACCTCTCAAGACATCTGCAACAACTGGAAAGGCCTCAGAAATACCTCACTAAAAGAATCACAGGCCTAAAGCAGATGCCCTACGCTGACCGCCTTAAAAAACTCCAGCTGTACTCTGTCACATATCGTCTGCTCAGTGGCTATCTCTGCTTAACATACAAGGCCATGTCAAACCCAGAGCTGTTGGACATGCTACACTTAAAGAAATCCCAATCCCTCAGAGCCACATGCTCCTGGGATCTAAACCGTGTCATCACAATAAACAAAACATGCTGGAGGGATAGGTTCCTGACCCAGAGACTCCCCAGACTCTGGAATAGATTGCCCATACACATCAAGCAGAGTGCCTCTTTGGCCCTCTTTAAAAATAACCATGATGATTGGATGGGAGAAAGGAAATTGACCCCAGGGATCTCGTCAGTCGCCCTGCTAGACAGGGATCCACGGAAGTAAATAAAGTGGGAAGAAATAGCCACATAATTGTTATGGCTAGGCTTGTCTAGGCCCTAGGGCTGATAGTCTAGTACGAACCTATGAATGTAATGACTGCAACAGTGAATACACTCTAACATCTACATGTATGGTAAGTGTACACCACTGTACTTTCTCTGCACTGCTCTTTGGCTTATCTACTGCACCCAGGGTATTCGCAAAGTGCCTAGCTCCAGTCATTGCATTTTGCAGGCAAAGAAATATTCAAATATATCCATACCTGGACGATTGTGTAATTCAGGCAGAAAGCCAGAACAAACTTTTGAATCATCTGGCCTTTGTACAAAGGGTGCTAACCTGTCTGGGGTACACCATAAATGAAAAGAAATCACACCTGGTACCCTGTCAACAAATTATATTCCTGGGAGCAAGCTTGAATACAACTTCCCAGATGGCTTTCCTCACGCCAGAGAAACAAATTTATTTGACAAGCTACTTCAAACAAGTGGCCACAAAAACCCTGCTGTCTGCAAGGCAAATAATACAAGCCTTGGGGTTCATGGCCTCCTACATTCTTCTAATTCCATATGCAAGACTGCATATGAGGAAACTACAATGGTATCTAAAAAGCCTATTGTGTCAACATTCACAGGATCTAGAAGCAATGATTACTATCATACCTTGCCTGCGCCTAGAGTTCCTTTGGTGGGCAGAGACCTGTCACCAAAACAAGGGACTACCATTCACACTACCCCCTACCGCCCAAACCCTAACAACAGACGCATCATACTATGCATGGGGGGAGGGGGGGCTCACCTGGCAGGGAAGTGCATTCAGGGCAAATGGAACCCAAGTCAAATGCACCTGCAGATCAATCAAAATGAAATGTTAGCTGTCCAGAATGCTCTGACAGCCTTCAAGGACCACATTCTTCCAGGACAATTAATGGTAAAGATGGACATCACCACTGTTACGTGGTACATAAACAGGGGGGTACACATTCCTCCCCCTCTGCAGGCTAGCCATGGCATTGTGGAGCACAGCCCTGAGCTACCAAGTGCATCTACAAGCTAAATTCCTGCCAGGAAAACTAAGTACACTGGCAGACAAACTAAGCAGAAATCTCATGGACCCACACGAGTGGAAACTGGTACCAAGGATTTTCAACATGTTAACAAGCAAATGGGGGAGCCCAGATGTAGACCTGTTTGCCTCCCCCCAGAACTATCAACTGGACAAATTCTGCACAAGGACTCTCCACAAACAAGCTTGGGAAGTGGATGCCCTGTCCTTCAGCTGGATAAATCTATTAGTTTTTTCCTTTCCACCTCTACCTCTTCTCTCCAAAGTACTACTAAAGATCAAACAGGACAAACCAAGGACGATACTGATTGCACCAGACTGGCCACGCCAATACTGGTACTCCCTCTTGCACAGTGTGTCACTGCTGGCTCCATGGCGCCTACCTCAGACCCCTACCCTGCTGTCCCAGCAGGAGGGACAGATTCTGCATCCTCCGCTTCAAACCCTGAACCTGACAGCCTGGCTAATTACCTAATCTCTGCTTCACCATCCCTCAGTAAACAAGTTTTGGATGTCATTTTGGAGGCAAAGAGGCATAGTACTAGAAAGTCTTATGCTGAAAAATGGAAAAGATTCTGTTCCTGGAACCAAACTCAAGGGATGGGCACAGCAGCGCCCAATTTACCTCAGATTCTTCCATACTTAACTGAGATGCTTCACAAGGGCCTTTCTTTTTCCTCCATCAAAATCCATGCTTCAGCCATTTCAGCTCATTACAACACAGAACCCACCCCTCTTCTCTCATCCACTCCTCAAGCAGTTCCTCAGAGGGGCCAAAAAGTTATATGACCACCCAGGAGAGCCCCAACTCCAGCCTGGGACCTTAACTTTGTATTGGAAAAACTCACTCTACCTCCTTTTGAGCCAGCTGCAAGTGCAGAGTTAAAATTCCTTTCTTGGAAAACAGCCTTCCTTTTAGCAATCACTTCAGCAAGAAGGGTATCTGATTTACAGGCCCTTGTGGCAGTGGAGCCTTTCATCATCTTTCATGCGGACAGGGTGTCCCTCAGGACCAATCCCTCCTTCATGCCCAAGGTTGTATCCAGTGTGGCCCTTAATCGGTCCATTCATTTGCCAACCTTCTTTCCTAGTCCATAGAACAAAGGGGAATGGATACTGCACTCCTTAGATGTGCACAGACAACTTAGATTTTACTTGGACAGGACTAAACCTCAGAGGAAATCTGAACAACTGCTGGTGGCATTTGCTGCAGGGGCAGAGGGGAAGGCCATTTCAAAGCAAACCATTTCCAAATGGATTGTCCATTGCATTCATTTCTGCTACAAGCACCATGGAAAACCTACCCCGCAAGGGATAAGATCACATTCCATCAGGGCTGCATCTACCTCTATAGCATTTTTCAGAGGAGTCCCTACCAGGGACATCCTGGAGCTCTGTGTACATACCTTTGCCAAGCATTACCACCTTGCCTATCTTTTCTAAATCCAAAGCTGGATTTGCCACAGCAGTCTTGAAGGGCTTAATAGCTGGCCCTAATGCTCTTTAACTACCTCCTCCCTTCCTTAGCTTTGGGAATCAACCCAAATGTGATGACTGCAACAGTGAAACACGAAGAACCATAGTACACTTGTGTACACTTACCATAAATGTAGATGTTCAAGTGTATTCACTGTTGCAGTCCTGGTTACCCTTCCTTCAGCCCCCTGAATTCTCTTCGCTCTACCTTTCCTTCTTGTTTGGTATATATTTTTTTTATGTGTATTTGCTTTTTGATGGGGTTTACCATACCGTAGAATAGCTTCCTATTGTGGGGGTACCTGACATCTGGGGCAAGAAAAACTGATGTAATGGCATCAGCTGCATGTTTTATACCCCTGACGACCTGACATCATGGAAGAAGCGACAGCATCTGACTCAGAAATCCAAAGACTCTGGTATTCAGGCCGGCTGAGGACTACCTGCAAGCAGATAACCCAAATGTGATGACTGCAACAGTGAATACACTCTAACATCTACATTTATGGTAAGTGTACACAACTGTACTTTATTTGTTCTTTTAATTTTTAACTACATTTTCCTACATAAACAAGTGCACTTCACATAGATTGTAAGGTATACCACATGCATGGTACTGCATGTGGCATAATAGAAAGTATAGTCCTTTTGTTCACTGGATGTGTAAATACAGTATTAGAAGAAAAAATATTTCTACAGCAACTACAGCTGAGACAAGGGAAAGTTCCAGATTTATTCGTAACATAGTCACTATTAGTCAACTTAAAATCCTTATAGTCTTCTCTTCAGGTTTTTACAATTCTTACAAGTAAATTTTTGTTTATTTTACAACAGCTGTTGTAATTCAGGCATAGTCATTAAAATATTCCAATTTTTGTTTATTATATTCCTCACATCATTAGTCCTGTTGTAAGTTGTTACATACCTAATTTTGTCACTCGGTTCATGTATGATTGTGTCCTGAACCCGATTCTCTCTAGCTGAATTATCCCTGTTATTAAAGACTTCATTCGTATTTTTTTCTATAGTTGCCATATTATAACCTTTTTCCTGAAACTCCAGGGCCATTTCTTGCATCTGCTTCCTGCATTTAGAGTCATTGGTATTTAACCTACTGACCTCTCACTCTCCCATTACATATGTGAGGTGCATGCACGCTTCCCCTTTGCACACATCAATTTGTATGTCCCTCCTTTTTATAAACACTAGTATCTAGTACAGTTGCATTCTTATCTATTCTTACATCTAAATGTGTTATATTCTCAGTAGAACGAGTCATTTTAAATTTCAAAGTCTGTTGTGCTATCTAAATGTCTAACTTATTCATTAAGACATTTTTCATATCCTTTCCAGATCACGAAACAATCCTCCACAAAACGTTTGTACAGTAGGACATTTTCATTCAACTTATTCCTACTACTATAAAGAAATTCACTTTCCCGCTGATTCAGAACCAAATTTTGCATAGGTATTTGCCATGGGAGTTCCCATGGCCACCCCTGCAACTTGTAGGTACAGCTGGTTTTCAAACAAAAAAACATTCTTTGTTTATAAATCTCCCAAAGTTGGTATATATTCTCAATTTTTCTAGCTTGCATACCCATGTCAGTGCAAAGAAAAGTAGAATGGCACTAATACTATACTATATTAGGTATTACTGTGAAAAGTGAATTTATGTCCAATGTTACAAGGAGGAAATTCATCTCAAGGTTCTTGCTGTACCATTCATACAATTTTGTTAAAAAATCAGCTATATCTTTTGTATAGCTTCGACAAAGTGAAAGATATTTACTCAAGCAAGTTTACAAATAGAAATAGGCTCTGTAACCCACCCCCTACCTGAGACAATAGGTCTCATGGCCGGGGATTAAAGATTTATATATTTTGGGTATACCATATAACTGCGATATTGTTGGACAATAAACCGTGAAATAATTAAACATATCAATGGTAATGTCTTTATTTAGTTGCATTTCATAAACTAACGTATTCATATCTGTTGTGCACTTTTTTGCATGCATAAAATTAATCATTCTAAAAGTGTTCAAATCCGATAAAAAAAATCATGCATAGAGGACACGTAGTGTACTTTGTTTATAATCACTGTGGCGCCCCCCCCCCCCTCCTTGTCAGCTTCCTTTATTATTATATTACTGCTGTCTTCCAGTTGTTTAAGGGTTTCATTCTCATCAGATGTCAAGTTATAAAACTTTTTTTATAGACACTTTTCCTTAAAGTTCCCTCAACTCATGTTTACAGAAATTTATTTATTTTACATTTATTGACCAGGATAGTCTGACTGGGACAAAACTCTTTCAGCGGAGGCTAAGGGAGAAAAGCTCCACAGTACAACTATAAATTATACAAACATGTTGCATTAAATGTAAAAATACAGTAAGGTTAGCAGCCTATAATTTAATAAGAGACTAGAAAAACAAAAGTGGAACAGACAAAGAATAGTACATAATGACATTCAATAAGTTAATCAGTAAATGAAATCAACAGAAGTTATAAAATTATTAATAGGTTAAGATATAGTGCAGCAGAAATCAAATGTAAAGAGAAGTAGTAGAAAGAGAGTAAAGTGACTCTTAGGTTGAAGAGCAGCATACCTCTCAACTGTCCCTGATTTTCAGGGATGTCCCTGATTTTGACTCAAATTTTAGCTCTGTCCTTCTTAATCCCTCCTAAAACTAGTGACTTTTGGAGGAAAGGTGGTGAATTACACTTAATGAATAATGACAATAATTAAGAGTTAGACTTCTTTTACTTCAGAAAATGTGTATTAATTCATATGCTCTGATTCTGTCAATGTTTCAAGTTAGTAGCACTAATATTTTAAGTGTCCCTGATTGTCCCTGATTTTTTCTTGACTTGTCCCTTATTCTGTTGAAATTTGTCTCCGATTGGTTGAGAAGGTCTGAAGAGCAGCTATTGGGTATAAACACACTGGACTTTTTGCATACTGCTCTATGAATTCCTTGAGTATGCTTAAAAATAACTTTAATATTTAAATTTTTGTAAATGTTTTTAAATCTGTTAATGCCTCAACAGTATCATCAGATGTACTAGGTATAAATTTAATCCCATTATTTAATAACCTAAGCTGCGTGATAGATAATTCATAGTCCGATAGATTCACAATACCTTCCAGCTTCGTTATTTTTGACACACTGTCTTTCTCTGCATTAGGGAGCTGTTGTGTTTTCTTTTGGTTCCACTTGCCATGTTGTTCACTTCCCTTTGTAATGAACAGCCCCTTAAATGATTTTGGGGATGTTCTTCGTGTTTCACTGTTGCAGTCATCACCTGTGGTTATCCCTGCTGTGGTAGCCCTCGGCCGGCCTGAATACCAGAGTCAATGTTTTTCTGCATCAGCTGATGTCGCTTGCTGCTTGACGTGAAGTCATCAGTGATATGAACTAACAGTGGGTAAAACTGCCTTCCAGTTTATAGCCTGCTACAGACCACCCTCCCAAACCCAGGAACCCCACTTGGCCTTCCTGAGAACACTGGAAAATATGAAGGTCTCTCCAAACACCATTATATTGGGCGACTTCAACTACCCAAACATAGACTGGGAGCATTACTCTAGCTCCAACACCCTAGCCCAAAGGTTCCTAGAATTTATAAACTCAAATGCTATGGAACAACTTGTTACCACTCCCACAAGAGGGGAAAACCTACTGGACCTGATCATCACCAACATGGGGACTCTATGCTCCAGACCAGAAGTGTATCCCTCACTGGTAAGATCAGACCATAAACTAATCTCACTGGATATTCACATCCCGACCCCACCCCTGCCCAGAAAACCACAGTGAAAAACTTCTAAAGCAAATTTCACACTCCTCAAAACTGAGGTGGAATCCTTCAAAGCCCCCGGGCCTGTGGAAAATACGGCCCAGACCGCAGAATCCTTTATAAACGCATTCTATGCACACCTTCAGGAATGCATGGATCATGCGATCCCAAATAAAACCAAGACCCAATCCTCCAAAGGCAGACATCCTGTCTGGTGGACCCCAGCCATAAACAAACTATACAATAGAAGGAAGAAGCTACTAAATGATAGAGCAAAATCCCAAAAAGGGAAGGCATCACTGATCAGTATTAGCAAAAAACTACGGGCACACACAAAATTGTCTAAGGCCAGCTTCGGGAGAAAAATTGCACAGGACACTAAGGATAATCACAAAGCTTTCTTTAGTTATGTTAGGAACCTGGGTGGTAATTCCCAGATATGCTCAGAATTAGTCCAAAATGACAAAAAATACACCGAACCCACAGACATTGCCAACATCCTAGCTGACAAGTTCAGCGCAAACTTCTCCCCTCCGCACCAAAAGGGCAAATATCTATCCCAGCAGAGTGCTGCCCCCCCTGACATCTCAGATGCTCAGGTAAGAGCCACCCTCTCCAAAGCAAAAACACAGCATCAATGGGACCAGATGGTGTCCCGGCTGCCCTACATGAACTCCAAGAAGAGCTAAACCCAAACATAAAACTACTGTTCAATCTTAGCCTTACTACAGGATATGTGCCCAAAGAGTGGCGTACAGCAACAGTGGTCCCTCTCCATAAAGGTGGTGCCTCAAAGGATCCTGGAAACTATCGCCTGTAAGCCTGACTAGCTTGGTCTGCAAAGCTATGGAAAGGATCATCATGGACCTCATAAATAAAGATATTGGGGACCTACAAACACTGGATCCTACCCAGTTCGGCTTTGTTAAGGGCAGATCCTGCCTCTTAAACCTGGTTGATTTCTTTGAAACAGTCACCAAGGCCATTGACGAGGGGAAGGTGGTCCACACAGCCTACCTGGACCTCGCAAAAGCCTTCGATACAATACCCCACTCTGGCATTATAGATAAGCTCACCAGCTTAAATATAAACCCCTATGTCACTAGATGGATTGCAAACTGGCTCAAGGTCAGAACCCACATTGTTAGAATTGCTGGAGCCATGTCAGACTCCAAACCAGTTACAAGTGGTGTCCCACAAGGCTCAGTCCTGGGACCTCTTGTTCGGTATATATTTCTCGGAGGTACAGGCCAACACAGAAGGACTGTGGCTGACCAAGTTCGCAGATGACTGCAAACTGGGCGCCATAATCGACTCTCCAGTCGACACAAGCATCCTCCAAAAGGGCCTCATAGAAACAGACAACTGGTGCCAGAGCCATGGCCTCGAGCTAAATGCCAAAAAGTGTATAGTCATCCCCTTTGGCAAAAACAAAGTGCCCACAAATTACCACATAGGTGGTAATCCATTAAGTACAGAAGAAGTAATTAGGGACCTGAGGACCCAAGTTGATAGCAATCTCTCATTTGACAACCATGTGGTCAAAGTGGTTAGAAAAACATTTTATATAGCCCACCTAATCTAGATCAGGGGACGTCATCGTGCCTCTTTACTCATTCCTCTTCAGGCCCATAATTGAGTACAATGCCCCTTTTGGGATGTACCTTACCAGACACCTGCAGCAACTGGAAAGACCCCAAAAGTACCTCACCAAGAGGATCAAAGGGCTCAAACAGATGCCATATGCTGCCCGGTTAAAGAAACTCCAGCTCTACTCAGTGGCATACCGCCTGTTCAGAGGCGATCTGTGCCTGACGTATAAAGCCATGTCCAACCCGGAATTAATGGACATGCTGCACCTCAGAAAATCCAAATCTCATCGAGCTACGGGCTCGAGACTTGAACCTCAGCACTGAAATAAATAGGACATGCTGGAGGGACAGATTCATAACCCAGAGGCTCCCTTCACTCTGGAATAAAATTCCAGTCCAGGTTAGGCAGAGTCCCTCATTGACTCTCTTCAAGAGGAATCTTGATGAGTGGATGGGAGATCGTAGGTTTACCCCGGGTATCACTTCTGTGTCACTGTTGGACAGAGGCACAGTATACTAACCTCGAAAAAGGGCATAGCAAAATAAATTTAAAATGGGTGGCGAAAGCCAAACACATTCTGGCTAGGCTTATAAATGCCCTAGGGCAGATAGCCTAGTATGAACCTATGAACCTATGAACCTATATAAAGGAAGACAGCCGACGCCATTACATCAGTCTTTCTTGCCGTGAAGCCCGTAGCAGAAGCAGTTCGCAAGTGTGCCGGTCGCTACCAGAGTTTGAATTACAGCTGAATACGAAGTACCCCGTTGGAGATCCTTTTTTCTTGCACTAACCGATGTCCGAAAAAGTTAACGGTTGGTCTCGCCTGTGGAAAGCAAATACCATACCGAGACTTCCATTCGTGGTGCGTCACTTTAGGCCCAGGCTACGACGTCCCCCATTGCCGGTTCTGTGTCCTCTTTAACACAAGAACCAGTCGTTGTAGAGCTCTTATTGTAGCCAGGTATTTTCATCTTCCGTCTTCGCATTCCAAAATGGCATCAGTCAGCCAACAATCCATAGACATTCCGAAAAAATGTAAGGTTAAAGATAGAGACAGGCCACACAAGGCTAAGCCTTCTGGTGACTCTACCGCTAAGCAGGTCATCAGTTCTCCGGAATTCAGTGAGGTGTCTTCACACCCCCTGATGCCCGATTTGATACCTTCACAGGCCTCTACTAAGACCCTTTCGGAGTCCAGTATGCTTCAGAAATCTTAGTCTTCCAAGCCTTTGGTTATCTCTGCCATGGTTGAGTCTGGAGCCGCGATGCAGGCACAGATTTCCGAGTAGGTTTTTCGCACTACTGAATCTAGACAAAAAACATCTTCACTGACTACCGTTTCTCTCAGACCGATGGATACTCTTAGGCCTAGAAGCAAGGCCACTCCTAGGAAAACTACCTCTAGCCACCATTTAACTCCTGCTCCACCCAAGCTCAAATGCTTAAAGTGGTGGAGGATCTTGTCACCCTTATCAATGGTAGTCAGGACACAACTTCTAAAAGGAAGAGACCTTTCTCCTGAAATACTGACAGAACAGGATTCTGAGGAGTCTGATTATTCAGATTTTGAAGAGGAACAACAACCTCTGACTGCTTATGAGGATTCAAATACAGAGGAATCCGTTCCTTCTGTCTCCCCACCAGAAGATCTTTCCTTTGGGGAAACCCTTCACACCCTCAGGGAACATTTCCACTGGGAATCCCAGGACTTCCCTCCATCTAAGAAAAGACTGAGAGTTTCTAGACCTGCCCCAGCACAGGCCCTTAGCCATCCCTCCAATCTTAGAGGTGGTTGATAATGTCTTCAATGAATCTAGCTTAACTCCTGATGCCCTCCCACCTGCTCCCAGAAAACCTGACTGGTATTAAAGGGTACCGGATTCTCACAAATACCTTGTACAGGAATCCTGCTGCAGACCCAGACGTCATTACACAGGGATCAAAAGGAGCTAAAGCTAGTTCTGCAAAGAATCCTATTCCTTCTAAGGACTCCAGAGCTGTGGACAGATGGGGTAAAAAAGTATACACCTCTGCAACCTTGGCTATCGGAGCACTCAGTTGTCCGTTCCACATGTTAAAATATTGAAACACACTTTGGAACTATTAAAACAAAAGATTTCAACCTTTCCTGACTGCCAATTCGAAAGAGTTAGCAGATTTACTGCACTCTACTTGTCAAGTGGCCAAACACTCATTACACTGTGGATATGATGCCCTAGAAGCCTCAAGCAGGCAGCAGTGTCAGGATCTCTCATTAGGAGACGTGCATGGTTGAAAGAAGAACCTCTCCCTGATTGTGTCAAATCTAAATTACTTGATGCACCCTTGGATAAGGACCGCTTGTTTTGGAGTAAAAGCAGAACAGGTGCTTAAAAAGATTTAAGACAAAGCAAAATCTATGCAAACATTAAAAGATTTCCTTCAGGTACAACCTGCTAGGTGCAGCAGGAATTTTCCCTCAAAACACTGGTCCTTTCCTGCACCTAGCAGACCGGGGCAAGGTAAGCCCCCGCAGGGACTGACCACCCGGACTCCTATCCCACGGACAGCAGAGAACCAAACAGTGGACCACTTCCACTCAAAAGGCAGGGAGTTCTAAGTCATCCCTCTATGGCAAAAACTCTCAATGACTCCCTCTCCCCCCCTGTGCCCTCTTTTCACTCACCAGAAACTAGGAGGAAGGCTCTCGCTCTGCAAAGAAAATTGGCTTTCTGTAACAAAGGACCAATGGGTCTTAAAGATAATTTTTCAGGGATACAAATTCTCCTTCAGCAAACTCCCAATTCCAAGAGCGTACCCAGACTTGCTTCCAAATCAGTGGGCAGAGACATTGAAACAAGTCCAAACTCTCGTATCCCAAGGGGCAGTAGAATGTGTCCCCTCAGGTCAAACAGGCAAAGGCTTTTATTCCGGACTATTCCTTGTTCCCAGAAAGGAGGCCACTTGGCACCCCATCCAGGATCTAGCCATTCTGAACACCTTCCTGGTGGCCCCCAAATTCAAAATGCTGACGTTGCAGCAGCTGCTGCCTATGCTGACAAAAAATGCCTGGTTAGTTACCCTAGATCTAAAAGATGCCTACCTCCACATCCCCATAAGGGATCCTGCCGGAAATTTCTTTGCTTCAGAGCAGGCTCACAACACTTTCAGTTCTCTGGGCTACCCTTTGGCTTATCTACTGCTCCCAGAGTATTCACCAAATGCTTAGCCCCGGCCATAGCCTTTTGCAGACAGAGAAATATACAGGTGTACCCTAATCTGGACGACTACCTCATTCAGGCAGATTGCAAATAGAAGCTCCCCAAGGTCCTCCTCTTTGTTAAAGCTCTCCTGACCTCCTTAGGGTACACCATCAGCGAGATGAAATCAATGCGAACACCCTCCAGGAAGATCTTTTCATGGGATCACTGATGGACACAGCATCCCAAATGGCCTTCCTATCACCAGAAAAGCAGAGCTTCCTGCATCTCTATTTATTTTACCCAGCTGGCTTCCAGAAATCACCTCACAACAAGGAAGTTCCTGCAAGCCTTTGGTACATGGCATCTTGTATCCTTCTAATTCCTCCAGGCTTCACATGGGAAAACTTCAGTGGTACCTAAAGAACCTTTGGTGTCAGCACTCTCAAACTCTAGAGACCTTTCTCCCTCTGATCCTCTGTATAAGGGCCGAGTTTCTCTAGTGGGCAGGGGCCTGTGCCCAGAATAAGGGTCTTTCCTTCACCCTCTGCCCAACCGGGCAGACCATTACCACTGACAACTCAGACATAACTTGGAGGTGCCCACTTAGAAGGCAGGTGCACCCAAGGTCTTTGGGATGCCCAGCACCTTCCCTTACACATCAACCAAAAGAAAATGATGGCAGTACAAAAGGCTCTGACATACTTCAAAGCCCAGCTGAAGCCAGGGGTTCTCCTTATCAAAACAGACACCACCACAGTAAATGTGGTACATCAACAAACAGGGAAGGACCCAATCTTAACTTCTGTGCAGGCTAGCCATGAACCTCTGGCTGACCGCCTCTTCCATGGGGATTACACCTAATAGTCCAATACCTACCAAGGATCAACAACACCCTGGCAGACCACTTAGCAGAAACTTACTGGACCTCCATGAATGGCAGCTCCACAGAAAAATCTTTTTACAAATCACTCAGTCATTGGGGACTCCGGAGGTGGAACTCTGCTTCGCATCTCAACCATCAGCTGAAAAAATTCTGCACCAGGGAATATCTCCACCTAGAGTGGAATGTGGATGCATTGACCTTCCCCTGGAACACCCTCTTTATGTATACATTCCCTCCTCTGCCTCTTATTCCCAAGGCACTGATTAAAATAAGGGAGGAGAGACCAAAGGCCATCCTTATTGTTCCAGACTGGCCCAGACAACATTGGTACCCCTTACTGCACAACCTGACCTTACACCCTCCCAGGCAGCATCCCCTGATCTCAGACCACTTAACTAATGGGGGGGGATGCTGCACCCAGACTTGCAGACTCTCAAACTGTCAGCATGGCTAATACTCTAAAGGCAAACAAGGGGCCCCTGTTAAGCAAATGGGTCCTAGACATTATCACAGAGGCCAGAAGGCCAGCACCAGAAAATCTTGCGCAGGAAAATGGAAAAGATTCTGCTCCTGGAGCCAGTTCAAAGGGGGCAATACCTCATAACCTTCTCATCCCTCTTATCCTGGACTACCTAGCAGAGATACTTAATAGTGGTCTCTCCTTCGCTCTGTTAAAATCCACACCTCAGCCATTTCAGCTCATTTTGATACAGAACAGCCCCTGTTCTCCCATCCTTTGATTAAACAATTTCTCAGAGGGGCTTCTAATATCAGACCTCCCAGAAGGCCACCCACTCAAGCCTTGGGACCTCAATTATGTTTTGGAAAAACTAACCTTACCAACCTTCGAACCTGCTGCTTCAGCAGAACTAAGATACCTCTCCTGGAAGACTGTTTTTCTCCTAGCTATCACCTCAGCCAGAAGGGTTTCAGAAAATCAGGCACTGATGGCCATTGGGACTTCAGCATCTTCCATGCAGACAGGGTCTCCCTGAGGACTAATCCCTCCTTTATGCCCAAGGTGGTATCTAATGTAACTCTCAACCAGGCCATACATCTACCCACCTTCTTTCCTAACCCTCAAAATCAGGGGGAAAGAATTCTGCACTCACTAGATATACACAGACAGCTCAGATACAATCTGGACCATATTAAACCCTTCAGGAAAACAGACCAACTACTTGTCAGCTTTGCCCCAGGGGCAGAGGGGAAGCTCATTTCCAAACAAAGGATTTCCAAATGGATATCACACTGTATACTACAGATTGCATGAGATCCCCCACCCCAAGTCTATTCGAACCCATTCCACTAGGGCAGCCTCCATTTCCACAACATTCCTCAGAGGAGTTCTCACCTGGGACATCCTGGAAGCTGCCACCTGGACTTCTGTCCATACCTTTACTAAGCATTACCACCTACCTCTATTTTCTAAGGCTAGGGCAGGGTTTGCCTCTGCAGTTCTGCAGGGCATGCTGACCCATTCCTAGGTCTCTTAATCCTACCACCCCTCTCCTCAGCTTTGGGAATCCTCCCACAGGTGATGACTGCAATAGTGAAACACGAAGAACATAGTACAGTTGTGCACACTTACCATAAATGTAAATGTTCAAGTGTATTCACTGTTGCAGTCTTTGATGTTCATCGTGTTACACTGCTGCAGTCATCACACTTGGGTTATCCTGCCGTCAGGCGGTCCTGCAGTCGGCCAGAGTTCCAAAGTCTTGGTCCGGCATCGGTTGCTGTCGCTTCTTCCCTGACGTCAGTGCGCCAGGGGTATAAAAGATGCATCCGACGCCATTTTCTTCAGTCTTTCTTGCCGTGCGGTGCCCGAAGCAGAAGCAGTTCGCAAGTGCCAGTCGGCTGACTCCTGAGATTTTTGAAGTCGAATTTCAGAACCGAAGTCTTCAATAAAGCTAAGTACCCCGTTGGGGAACCTTTTTCTTGCCTCAGACCAATGTCAGAAAAAGTTAACAATTGTATTTCTTGTGGAAAGCAAATACCTCATAAGGACTTCCACTCTTACTGCATTTTATGCCTAGGCCCTGATCACGACGTCACTAGTTGTTGGTTTTGTGCTAGATTTAACAAACGTACTATTAAAAGGCATTTTGATTTTGCTTTGCACTACTTTGGCCGAAGGTTCAATTATACCATGCCGTTGGATCATCCGACTACCGCATTACCGAAAAAACGCAAGGACAAGGATAAAGACAGACATCTGAGGTCCAAAACTGACGAAGCCTCTTCTAGGCCAGTCGCCGGTTCTCAGTGAGGCGCTTTCGCAGCCCCTGACGCCCGCTACCTCAGAGCCACAGGCCGCCTCCGACTACCATGTGGAGATGACTAGGCCTCTGGAAACTCAAGGTATTGGGCCTACGGAAACTAATCCCTGAGATGGGTCCAGAGCCGCTGAGCAGGCATCTGCTTCTGAGGGTGTTTTCAGACCTTCACAACTTATTATCAAAACAACAGCCAAGACAAAGGTACCATTAAAGACAAAGAAACAAGTACAGCCTTCTCCTGGACAAACCTCCATGCCTAAAAGATAGATGCATAAAATGGCCGAAGACCTCATTACTCTAATCAGGGGTTCCCATCCCCCTCCTGACAAAAGGCCTAGGCAGGATGCAGACAATGATTCCTCTGATCAGGTTTCTATTTCCTCTGATTCCACTTCTGACCAGGGGTACTCTATACCTCCCTATGAGGACTCTGATGCTGAAGAATCTATCCCTTCAGCCTCTCCTCCTGAGGATTACTCTTTTGGGGAACTTTACATACCATGAGGGAACACTTCCATTGGGAAAGTCAGGAATACTCAGATTCTAAGAAAAGGCTCATAGATTTCCTTTTACTACCTCAGCACAGGCCCTTGGCTATTCTGCCTGTGCTAGATATTGTAGATGATGTGTTCTCTGAATCCAGTTTATCTCCTCATTCCTTGCCCCCTGCACCAGCCAAGCCAGATAGGTACTACAGAGTCCCTGACTCTCTCAAGTTTCTTTATAAAAACCCTTCTGCTGATCCAGAAACTATTTCCCAGGGTCTGAAAGGGGTTAAGGCTTCCATTGCTAAAAATCCAGTACCCACTGACAAAGATTCCAGAGCTTTGGATAGATGGGGGAAGAAAGTATACACTTCTGCAACTTTAGCTGTAAGAGCTTTAAATTGCCAGTTTCACATGCTTAAGTACCAACAATATTTAATGTCTCAAAACAGAAAATGCTTGCAAGCTCAGAAGCTCCTGATTGTAAAGAAATCCAGGATTTGCTGCATGCAGTTGAACAGGTGGGAAAACATACTCTGCAATGTGGTTTTGATTATCTCGAGGCCTCTTGCAGGGCCACAGTTACAGGTTCAGTGATTCGAAGGCATGCTTGGTTAAAAGAACAGTTTACCTGATCATGTTAAGGCAAAATTATTGGATGCTCCATTACAGCAGGATACCTTGTTTGGTGTTGAGGCAGAAGAGGTGTTAAAGAAAATGGAGGAAAAAGCTAAATCCATGAAAACAGTCAAGGATTTCTTGCAGGTACAGCCACCTCGATTTAGCAGAAATTGGCCTACAAAAAATTGGTAGTTTCCAGTCTCAGACAGGCCACAGAGAGGCAGATACAGACGCCCATGAGGCAGATCTCAACCCCAAGGCTCAAACAGACAAAAACAGTGGGGCACCTCGACCCCAAGAGGAGGTGAGGACAAGTCTCGACCTTACAGGAAACGGTCACAATGACTTTCCTCTTCGCACGCCAAGCACTTCCCTTTTAGAAGCCCCCTTGGGGGGGGAAACTAGCACTTTTTTCCCAAAACTGGCAAACAATCACCCAAGACAGATGGGTTCTGAATATTGTGTCTCAAGGTTACAGGTTCCACTTCCATACATTACCAAGGCTAAAAGGAATGCCAGACCTGCCACAAAATCAATGGACAGAGGCACAAAAGCAAATTTCAACCCTCATGGACATGAGAGCTATTCAAAAAGTACCACAGCAAGAACGAGGACAAGGATTTTACTCAAGACTGTTCCTGGTCCCCAGAAAGGACAAGGCCAGGAGGCCCATACTAGACCTTTCAATTCTAAACACTTTCCTGGATATTCCAAAATTCAAAATGTTGACTTTACAGCAGCTTCTACCCTTGCTGGGCAAGAACGCTTGGCTTGTTACTCTGGACCTCAGAGGCATACCTGCATGTCCCTATCAGACAGAATTGCAGAAGATACCTTGGATTCAAAGCTGGCTCAATGCACTACCAATTCTCTGCACTGCCCTTTGGCTTATCTACTGCGCCCAGAGTCTCCACAAAGTGCCTGGCACCAGTAGTTGCTTTTTGCAGACAAAAAAGGAATTCAAATATATCCATACCTGGGCGACTGCCTCATTCAAGCAGAGACAAAGGACATCCTCCTACAGCATCTGGCGTTTGTGAAAAAGTTGCTAACCTTTCTAGGGTACACAGTAAACGAAAAGTCAAAACTAGTGCCCTCACAACAGATTACATTCCTGAGTGCCAGCTTAAATACAATGGCCCAGATGGCTTACCTCACGCCAGACAAACAAGTTCAACTAACTCAATATTTTCAATTACTGTCAAAAAAGTCTCATTTCCCTGCAAGAAAAATTCTGCAGGCCCTGGGATTCATGGCATCCTGCATACTACTAATACCATATGCCAGACTGCATATGAGGAAAATACAATGGTACCTAAAAAGCGTTTGGACTCAACACTCTCACAGTTTAGAAGCAGTAATACCAATGACTCCCTGCCTACAACAGGAGTTTCGATGGTGGGCACAGGCATGTCACCTAAACAAGGGTCAGCCTTTCACCCTACCCACAGCCAGGCAAATCCTAACAGATGCTTCAGATTACGCCTGGGGAGCACACATGGCAGGAAAATGCATGCAAGGCAAGTGGACCACAGACCAGATGCATCTACACATCAATCAAAAAGAGATGTTAGCTGTACAGAATGCCCTAACAGCTTTCAAGGACCTTCTGCATCTGGGACAATTAAGGACAGTCAACACCACAGTTATGTGGTACATAAACAAGCAAGGGGGCACTCATTTTTACCCCCTTTGCAGGCAAGCCATGACCTTGTGGAACACAGCTCTAACATACCAAATTCACCTACAAGCACAATTCCTGCCAGGAAAGAAAAATACTCTGGCAGATGATCTAAGCAGAAATATCATAGACCCTCACGAATGGAAATTGAATCCGCAAATCTTCAACATGGTAACACAAAAATGGGGATGCCCAGACATAGATCTTTTTGCCTCCCCACTGAACTGCCAACTACAAAAATTCTGCACAAGGACTTACCACAAACAAGCATGGAAAGTGGATGCTGTATTGATTAGCTGGAAGAACCTAAAGGTATATGCATCCCCACCTCTGCCTCTCCTTACAAAGGTGCTCCTAAAAGCCAGACAAGAGAAACCGCAGATGATACTGATCACTCCAGACTGGCCTCGCCAGCACTGGTACCCTATATTAAGGAACCTTGCTCAAGGACCACCATGGATATTGCCTCAAATTCCCCACCTTCTGACTCAACAAAACAATCAGATCATGCACCAGCAGCTCAAAACCTTAAACCTGGCTGCATGGCAGATTCATTAGACAGACAACACCTCTCTCTAAAGCAGTTATGGATGTCATTTTGGAGGCCAGGAGGCCTGGCACTAGGAAGGCTTACTCAGAAAAATGGAAAAGATACTGCGCCTGGAACCAGGCTCAAAACCTTGATCCTCTTGTCCCAAACATTCCTCAGATTTTACAATATTTAACTGAGATGCTGGACAGAGGCCTATCCTTTTCATCCATTAAGATCCATGCCTCTGCCATTTCAGCACATTACAACACGGAGCCTCCCTTATTCTCTCACCCCTTGATAAAACAGTACCTCAGGGGGGCTAAAAACATAAGACCACCCAGGAGAGCGCCAACACCAACTTGGGATCTCAACTTCGTTTTGGAAAAACTGACCCTGCCTCCTTTCGAGCCAGCTTATACAGCCGATCTAAAATTTTTATCATGGAAAACAGCTCTGCTCCTAGCAGTAACTTCAGCACGAAGAGTCTCAGAGCTACAGGCATTAATGGCAGTGGAACCTTTTATAATTTTCCACCAGGACAGGATTTCTCTAAATACAAACCCCACCTTCATGCCAAAGGTGGTATCTAGTGTGGCTCTTACCCAAACCATCCATTTGCCAACTTTTTATCCAAATCCCCAGAATAAAGGGGAAAAGCTTCTACATTCTTTGGACATACACAGACAGCTACGCTTCTACTTGGACAAAACAAAAGCTATCAGGAAAACTGAGCAACTGTTTGTAGCATATGCTTCAGGATCACAGGGCAGGGCTATCTCAAAGTAGACTATTTCCAAATGGATAGGACAACTGTATTCATTACTGCTACACAACATGGAAAATCAGTTCCAAGACAAATTAGGCCACATTCCACCAGGGCTACAGCCACTTCAATGGCCTTTCTCATAGGAGTACCTACAAAGGAAATTTTGGAGGCTGCAACTTGGAGTTCAGTGCGCACACCTTTACCAAGCATTACCACCTGCCTCTTTACTCTAAATCCAGAGCAGAATTTGCCACTGCAGTTCTGCAGGGCCTCACAGCCAATCCCAACTCCTTATAGACCAGCCACCCAACCTTAGCTTTGGGATTCCACCCAAGTGTGATGACTGCAGCAGTGTAACATGATGAACATAGTACAGTTTTGTACGTACCATAAATGTAGATGTTCGAGTGTTCACACTGCTGCAGTCCTGATTACCCTCCCTCCATCCCCTCTGAACTGGCTGGCCTTATCTATACCTTTCTATCGTACACAACCTTTGGGATGTATTTGCTTGTAACTGAAGGTATTTCTGTTATTTTATATGCATTACTGTTATTAGCAATAAGTATTGCCTACCTTCTGGGGGGCACCTGACATCTGGGGCAAGAAAAACTGAAGAAAATGGCATCTGATGCATCTTTTATACCCCTGGTGCACTGACGTCAGGGAAGAAGCGACAGCAACTGACTCCGGACCGAGACTTTGGAACTCTGGCCGACTGCGGGACTGCCTGACGGCAGGATAACCCAAGTGTGATGACTGCAGCAGTGTGAACACTCGAACATCTATATTTATAGTAGGTACAAAACTGTACTTTTCCCACCCTCCTTTCCCATTATATCTTATTTCTTTAGGGAGAAACAAGTCTCTAACTGTGGCTTTTAACCACCAGGACCACTTTACCATATTTACTTGAGCCTCTGGTTAGGGCAAGAAAATCCTAATGTAATGGTGTCGGCTGCCTTCCTTTATAGCACTAGCTACCTGATGTCAGGCAGCGAGCGACAGCAGCCAACACAGAAAAACATTGACTCTGGTATTCGGGCTGGCCGAGGGCTACCACAGCAGGCATAACCCACAGGTGATGACTGCAACAGTGAATACACGCGAACATCTGCATTTACGGTAAGTGTACACAACTGTACTTTGTATCTTGACCTTCGGTAAATTTGACCATATCGCTTCCGCAGGCTTGGGGAAAAAACTCTCGATCACAGTTATTTTCGTTAAATAGTTTGCCCTAGATTACTTCAAGAGATGGACTGTGAAAGCTTAAGAAGCTTACTCCAATTGGATGCACTTGTGTCAGAAGGTTGCTGATTGGTTGCCTCTGCAGCCAATAGAGGTTACACTGAGTTCTCCAATAAGGAAGAAAGTTCCTTATTTAATTGCCACGAGGGTTCAGTAGAAGCATTCCCATTTGTTGTAGCTTCAGACTGCCTGCTGATTTGTTGACGCTGTATTTCTTATTGTAGCCATAGTGATGGCATGTAGATCAAACATCACCCCTCTAGGTGTATGTTGTGTCTTATTCTGTCAGTTTTCGGCCATGAAAAAATGACCAAATTTAGTCATTCACATCTCTTAGTAATTTACACTTTTTGGTGGACTCAGACTTGTCCATTGTCTGTAACCTGTCCGTCATTTGTTGATACATGTATGCCAAATTCTTAAAAGATGGCATATTCACAAGCTCACCCTCAAGCCTGAATATAACAGCTGGCCAGCTTCCAAAGCTTCAGGGCACCTTCCACACACCCAAACTATCAGGCAGCTCGAGCACATTTGGGCACCAAGCTGTTCAGGGCTTTTCCTGCCAGAGGAGAGAGGCTCTGCCCTGAAAATAGTCTTGGGAAGAACAATAACCACACCAAGCATAACCAACATATCAAAAAAACAAGGGGGAAGCAGCTACTGCAGCAATGATCATTTGAACACCTGCTATTATGGTAAGTTTACTTACACAGTTGTACTGTGTTCATCATATTGATCACTGTTGCAGTAGCATTAGCTTATATGGGCAGATTACTGTATCTTATGAGATTTGGGAGCTGGAAGGAGAAGAATCCAGGAGCTCTTGGAGAAGGGTTTTTTTCAAAGCCTGATCTAGAAAAGAAATCAAGCTTATATTGGTTTGTAAAAGTATGCACAGAGGACCAAACTGATGTCTAGAATACTTCTAGAATCCAACCCTTTCCAAAAAGCCATGGATGAAGCCAGGGCCCTGGTAGAGTGGGCTTTGACCCTGCCTGGAATAGCATTGTGGTGAGTATAACAAAAGATCTGAAGTTATTGGTTTTCATTTGATCTTCACCCTTGTGGGTTTGGATCCGACTCGGCCGTATACTACACCTCTAGATCCAGAAATCTGAGCTCCTCCCCAACTCATAATGCCCTGCTCTCCCCTCAGATCTCATTTGCCGCATTTTCGTTAGCATTGGGATTGCGATTGTCTGAGCTGCATTGAGTTAGTGTTTCTTCAAATTTTTTTTCTTCTATGTTTTGTCCCCAATATAGGATTACTCTAAGATTTTCCTACCCTCTTTCCTATTTTGTACAACTCTCCTGTTAGCTTATTTTCACTTTTGGTACCCTTCTGCCTCTAACCTCCATATTTTCCTTTCTATCCTTGGGTTTTTGCTTTCTTTTTTGGGTCTTTCAATATGTCAGAGAAGCCAGCTGGTTTTAAAAAGTGTGCTACATGTGGGCAAAAGATCCTTCTGTCAGATCCCACACAGTGTGTAGTGTGCTTGGGGCCCTCTCATTTGGACGACTCCTGTGTCATAACTGCTGGCTTTAACCAGCATGCTCTTATTGATAGGAGGAATAAAGTTATTTTGAAGGGCCTTTTACCCTCTGCAGCTTCTTCAGCTTCTGCAAATCCTTCGATTTCAGGAGCTCAAATCCCCACCAAAAAGCATAAACAGAAATAAAGGTCCCTAGACAACTGAGAAATCTGCCAAGCCATCGGAGTCAAAGGATTTGGGTCAGATTGTTTGTGAGGACTCTTCTCATTTCCGGTCTTCAAGGTTCTTTCCAGAGCCAATTACCTCAAGACCTAATCACTTTGATTACAGTCTCCTAGGCCAATCTCCAGGCCACCTTCTGTGGCATCTTCCATCAGGTCCTCTCTAAGCTTATCCGAAGCAGAGGTTGATAGGTTGCTGATGGTTTCTCAAGGCACAAATTCAGCCTTGGGGGGTTGCCTGCTCCATCCCCTGTTGTATCTGTGAGTCATCGACCATCCTTTGTTCCCATCTCTCCTTCTCCGATCTGACCCCCAACTTTGGAGTTTTCGGGTCGGAGGATCCAGGGAGTAGATATGTCGGAGCCTACAGGTACTGTTACCTCGACTCCGATTGTCCTGAGTGGTATGGCCCCAACCGTCTCGGAGTGGGGAGATTCTTGTCATAGCGTGGGCGTCTGGTCCAGGGGTTTGATGTCAATGACAACATTTTCAGAACTCTCTCTTCCCCTCAGTGCTTTAGCACTTGATAGCTCGTCTGACTCCCCTCTCAGATCAAGGAGTTGCAGGGGCTCACAGGATTTCTCCTCCAATGGCTTCGGTTCTGGCGATGTGCCCTTGGATTCCTGTTCACCCTCAGCATTCGAAGTGGTGGAAAGGGTTCTCGGTTCACTCAGAGCCTGCAGGAGCCTCGACTCTCCCTTCTTCGGAAACTGGTCCCTCCTCAGGAGAGTTTGTGCCCGAGTCATTCCTCCAATCACCTCCCGGGCAGCCTGCCCAGAAGAGCTTTCAGGTCACTTCCCATTTGGAGCACCCAGTGTCATCCGATACCTACCTGGAGCACCCCACCGAGGAGGTCCCTTGTAAGCGTACTTGCAAAAGAAGAGGCACCCCCCCCACACACACTGGAATCCCTCACTGAGGACATTGATTTGGATTAAGGGGAGTGGTCCGCCAGATCCCCACCTAAGGATGTCTCCTGAAATCCTGCTCCAGAAGGCTGTGAGTAGTCTGCCCAAAATCCTAACCTTAAGGAATCTGTGTTCCTGGAAGCCTTTGGTTCAGGCCCATTCTAAATCTTGGGTATCCCCCCTGTGGACCACATCATTGATCTGATCTTCCGCAAGGCATGGAAAGAACCACAGTAGAACCCTTTCCAGAACACCCAGACAAAATCTGTAGTGCCCCATCGGACTATGGGTGTCCTAGTTGATACCATGGTGGTTGCAGCAGCCACCAAGAAAGAGCTGACCCAGGAAAGCTCCTCTGTCCACCCCCCCTAACATGGAGTCCAGGGCAGTGGACAGGTTTGGTAAGTGGATGTATTCTACAGCGACATTCACACTGCTACCACTGAACTACTTGGCACATGTGACTAGACTACAGAGAGATCTGGTCAAGGAGCTCTCTATTTCCAGCCCAGGGTCCATGTCTGTAGAGGAACAAAAGATCTTTTCCTCCAGAATGGCCACTTTTCTTTCTATAGCCAATATGTCCATGAGGCTACTCTTGCATGCAGCAGAAGGTGCCTCACGGCGGGCGGCTGGTTCAGGCATTGCTATAAAGCACCATGCCTGGATGCGGTTTTGTGATTTCACGGAACCCTTCAAGGAGTCATTCACCAATTCACCTTTCAATGGATCATCCTTGTTTGGTCCTACGGCTAGAGATGCACTCTCCCAGAGAAAGAAGGATGGAAAGCCTCACGAGTGATCAACCTTGCTGCAATCTCATCTCCTTCCAACACCAAATGCAGCAAGTTTTTTGCCCTGATCCCTGCCCTCCTCAGGGACAGTCACCAAGAGATGCTGTAGCCCATGCTTGGCACCATCGGTCTGCTGTATGCTTACCCTCCTCCTCCCATTCCCAAATTTCGCCAGGAAGCTCAGAGGTTGAAGTGCAGAATAATCCTCATTGTTCCTTTTTTGTCTTGACAAGTTTGGTTTCCCTTCCTTTGGTTTCACCTGATTTGTCCGCCATGAACTCTGGATCCCATTCCAGATCATCTGTCCAGCCTGAAATTAACTGCTTGATTGCTCCAATTCCAATGATGGCTAGAAACCAGAACGGTCTTCCCAAGTTAGATAAATTTTAGTTGCAGCGCATAGTTTCCACCATTTAAATATACAACTGCAGATGGAAAAGGTTTCCCATTTGTGCTTGCCAAAATCAGCTGGATCTCTCTGCGGCTCATGCCCCCACTGTTTTAGACTTTCTAGTATCTGTTTTTCATAACTTTGCTAGTTTTTCTACTGTGAAAGTGCAATTGGCAGCCATTTCTAATTTTCACAGTGGGAAAAATTCATCTCCCTTGGCCTCATCTAAGTTGTGCAAGACCTTTCTGAAAGGCACTTATCACCCGTCCCCTTGTACATTGAAGATGAAGCAGACAGGGTAGTTCGTTTAAGATGCTTTATTTTGTAGAAATGCATCAGGATGGATAGTAGCATCATTAAATATAAACAAACTGATTAACAGACAGAGCTTACACACATACATGCTTGCATCTCAACAGCTTACTACAAAGTGGATTTATACACTTGTGGAAGCCCTTGGATAGCTTCTTAGAGTCCTACAAACATTGATCTACTTCCTTCCTCTTAAAAAGATTGCCTTTAATCAAAATAACATTGCAGTTAGACGTGAATCAATGTAAACTTTTAGAAACAAACAATGTTCATGCCCAAGTTGCCGTGCATCTATAACATGGTCTGGAGATGCAATCAGATGTAACATAATAATCAGGACTGGGTTTAGCAACAGGGACATTCTTCGGTGACCAACTCGTATCAGGAACTTCAGGACTCATCACAGGAATGGGGGAATATTCTCTGGAACTTCCAGTGGAACAGAAACACTGGACAACTCACTCTGAGAGTCTTTCTCACAGGCTATATGCTTTGGTACAGGCTTAGACACTAGTATGAAATGCTTCCGATTTCACCTTTAGTCAAATACTTGTGATTCCACAATGTACGATCTCTGCTTTGGGCAGATGATGTCCTTCTATTCCAATGTTGCACTATTCTACTGTTGGGTTTACCCTTCTTCCGATCAGGTTGTCCGGCCAGGTTTCCAAAGATTTTCAGTCCCACTTGGTGCGTCGGGCATCTGACATGGAGGCAGGAACGTGGGCCATAAAGATGACATCTGCACGTACCAGCCCTCAGAACTTTTCAGACGCCAACTGTACACCAGGTGATGCTGTTTCACTGCTGCAGGCATCACACTTGGGTTAACTGCCTGCAGGTTACCCTCAGTCGGTCCGAATACCCGAGACTTAGTATTTCTGCGTCAGTTGCTGTCACTTCTTCCATGATGTCAGGTTGTCGGGGGGTATAAAAACAGGCAGCCGACACCGTCAGTCTTTCTTGCAGAGGAGGAGCCCGAAGCAGAACAGGTTCGCAAGTGTCAGTCAGCCGCTACCTGAATTTTTCGTTTCAGAGTTGAATAATCCTGAAGTCTTCTAAAGCTAAGTACCCCGTTGGGGAACCTTTTTTCTTGCTCTAACCGATGTCAGAAAAAGTTAACAATTGTCTTGCCTGTGGAAATCAAATACCTCAGAGATTTTCATTCTTACTGCATCACCTGTTTAGGCCTAGACCACAACATCCCTCGCTGTCGGTTTTGTGCCTTGTTTAACGCCTGAACAATTCATCATCAGGCTATTTTTGTCGCTAAATTCTTTCGCTCTCTGTCTCCGTATTCTGAAATGGCTTCGGTAAGCCATCCGACAACCTATCTTCCAAAAAAAACATAAAGATAAAGACAGAGACAGACCGCATAGGTTCAAAACTGCCGACGCTTCCTTTAAGCTAGTCGCCAGTCCACCGGTACTCAGTGAGGTGCATTTGCAGCCCCTGATGCCCACTTCTGTGGATTCGCAGGCCTCTGCTGAGACCCATTCGGAGTCCGGTATGCTGCGAGATGCTTCAACTATGGAACCAGCTTATGTCTCTACCTTAGGTGGGTCCAGAGCCACTGCGCAGGCACCGGCTTCTGAGGGAGATTTTCGTCCTACCGATGTTCGAATCAAACCGACGACTTTAACCAAAACTACTGAGTTTCTTAGGCCCAGAGTACGCACTGCCCCTCTAAAACAGACGAGCGCATGCTCAGGCACCCTTGCAACAAAAGCAAATGCTTAGAATGGCTGAAGACCTTATTACGCTGATTAGGGGAAGCCAGTCTTCCCCAGCTAGGAGACAAAAGACTCCAGTCCCCTTCAGGTTCTACAGACCAAGAGTCCGATGACTTTGACCTTTCTGATTATGAAGACATGCCCTTATCCGCCTATGAGGATTCAGATGTAGAGGAATCCATTCCCTCTGCCTCCCCCCCAGAGGATTTCTCTTTTGATGAAACCTTGCATACTTTAAGAGACCATTTCCATTGGGAATGCCAAGACTATCCTCAGTCCAAAAAGAGACTCAGAGAATTTTTAGAGTTGCCTCAGCACAGGCCTTTAGCTATACCCCCTTTCCCAGATGTTGTGGATGATGTTTGCATGGAATCCAGTCTTACTCCAGACACGACCTCCAGCCCTTAGAAAACCAGACAAAGTACTACAGAGTACCTGATTCTCACATGTTTCTTTTCAAGAATCCTACTGCTGATCCAGAGATAATTTCCCAGGATCCTAAAGGTATTAAGGCTACGACAGCCAAAAATCCTATCACTTCGGACAGGGATTCCAGAGCTTTGGACAGATGGGGTAAGAAGGTATATACCTGTGCAACTCTTGCTATCAGGGCATCAAATTGCCAGTTTCACATGCTGAAATACCAGCAATATATTGTGGAACTTATTAAACAAAAAGTGGTAATTTTTCTACATTGTGCAGAAAATAAAGAATTGCAGGAGCTTATGCACTCTGCAAAACAAGTTAGAAAGCAATACTTTGCAGTGTGGCTTTGATGCCCTGGAAGCATCTTGCAGGGCAGCAGTCACTGGCTCTGTATTGAGAAGACATGCTTTGCTGAAGGAGCAGGCCTTGCCAGATCATGTTAAATCTAAATTACTGATGCTCCTTTAAATAAGGACCGTTTGTTTGGCACCAAAGCAGTAGTAGTTCTTAAAAAGATGGAAGAAAAGGATAAATCTAGGCAAACTGTTAAAGAATTCCTACAAATGCAACCACTTAGATTCAGTAGGCATTGCCCTTCAAAACACTGGTCCTTTCCAGCCCCCTCCAGGCCTTCCCAAACAAGACCCAGGGGAAACAAACCACTCAAACTACAGTCTCAGGGTATGCAGAGATCTAAGCAATGGAGTGCCCCCACCCCTAGAGTAGGGAGAGTGGTAAGCCACCTCCTTATGGAAAAAGCTCACAATGACTTCTCAACTCTGCTTCCCAGCCCTGCCCAATTGCTTGTGCCCCTAGGAGGAAAACTTGCCCTTCATGCAAACAACTGGATGTCCATCACTCAGGACCGATGGGTCCACAACATTGTAACCCAGGGGTAAAAATTTTATTTCCATTCACTGCCAATGCCAAGCGGGTTTCCAGACCTTCCTCCAAACCAGTGGGCAGAGGCTCAAAACTTAAGTACTTTCCCTGCTCAGTGTCTGAGCTATTCAGCCTGTTCCAATAGAACAGAACAGAGGGGTCAAGGATTCTACTCCAGACTATTTGTGGTAACCAGGAAAGAGGACTCTTGGCGCCCAATCCTGGATCTTTCAATTCTCAACACCTTCCGGTACCAAAATTCAGGATGCTTACCCTGCAACAGCTTTTCCCTATGGTAGCCAAGGATGCCTGGATGTTCTTCGTGTTTCACTGTTGCAGTCATTATATTTGAGTAATGCTGCTGGCAGGTTGCCCTCAATCGGCCTGAATTCCAAAGTCCTGGGTCCTGCGTCGGCTGCTGTCGCCCTTCCCTGACGTCAGGTCGTCAGGGGTATAAAAGATGCAGCCGACACCATTTTCTTTAGCTTTCTTGCCGCGCGGTGCCCGAAGCAGAAGCAGTTCGCAAGTGCCGGTCGACCGACTCCTGAGATTTTCGTGTTCGAGTTTCAGATCCGAAGTCTTCTATAAAGTTAAGTACCCCATTGGGGAAACTTTTTTCTTGCTCCAGACCAATGTCAGAAAAAGTTAATAATTGTATTTCTTGTGGGAAGCAAATACAGATTTTCATTCTTACTGTATTCCTAGCCTAGGCCCTGATCACAACGTTTCTGGTTGTCGGTTTTGTGCTAGATTTAACCAACACACTATTACGCGTCAGTATGATTTTGGTTTACACTATTTTGGACGCTGGTTTAATTATCCAGAAATGTTGTTGGATAGCCATCCAACTACCGGAGTTCACAAAAAAACGCAAAGAAAAGGAGAGAGTCAACCGAGGCCCAAAACCGACGACGAAGCTTCTCCTAAGCCAGTCCCCGGTTCGCCGGTCCTCAGTGAGGTGCTTTTGCAGCACCTGATGCCCGCTACTTTAGAGTCACAGGCCGCTATCGACCCCCACGTGGAGTCGGCCATGCTGCTGGAAAGTCAAGGTATTGGAGCTTCAGATATTATCCCTTCAGATGGGTCCAGAGCCGCTGAGCAGGCACCGGCTTCTGAGGGTGTATTCAGACCTAAACATCTTTACATCAAACCGACTTCAGCTTCAAAGGCAAAGACTAAAGTACCTTCCAAAGCAAAGAAACAAACTCAAGAGCCATGTGGTCAGGCCTCTATGCCCAAAAAACAGATGCTCAAAATGGCCGAAGACTTGATTACCTTGATCAAAGGGGTTCCCATCCCCCTCCTGATAAGAGGCCTTGGCAAGAGACTGACTATGAATCTTCAGATCAGGTTTTCATTTCTTCTGATTCCTCTTCTGATCAGGAATATTCTCTTCCCCCTATGTGGATTCTGATGCTGAAAGCTTCTCCTCCAGAGGACTATTCTTTTGGGAAAACCTTACATACCGTGAGGGAGCATTTACACTGGGAGACCCAAGATTTTTCAGAATCTAAAAAGAAGCTCAGGGATTTCCTTTTACTACCTCAACACAAGCCACTAGCCATCCCCCCTGTGTTGGACATTGTAGATGTGTTTTCGGAGTCTAGTCTTACCCCTGACTCCTTACCCTCCAGCTCCTGCTAAGCCTGACAGATATTACAGGGTTCCTGACTGTCATAAATTCCTTTTTAAAAACCCTTCTGCAGACCCAGAAACTATTTCTCAGGGCCCCAAAGGAGTTAAGGCTTCCGCTGCAAAAAACCCGACCCCCTCTGACAGAGATTCTAGGGCACTGGATAGATGGGGAAAAAAGGTTTACACATCTGCTACCTTGGCTATAAGGGCCTTAAACTGTCAGTTTCATATGCTCAAATATCAGCAACATGTCATGGCATTGCTTAAACAGAAAATGTTGTTAAACTCTGAATGTGCAGAAAACAAGGAAATGCAGGATTTATTGCATGCAGCTGAACAGGTTGGAAAGCATAATTTACAATGTGGTTTTGATTTTTTGGAGGCCTCCTGCAGGGCCGCAGTTACAGGTTCTGTAATTAGGAGGCATGCTTGGTTAAAGGAACAAAATCTGCCTGATCATGTTAAAGTTAAATTATTAGATGCACCTTTACAGCATGATACTTTGTTTGGTGTTAAGGCACAAGAGGTGTTAAAGAAAATGGAGGACAAAGTTAAATCTATGCAAACGGTCAAAGATTTTTTTTACAAGTACAGCCACCTAGGTTTAGTAGACACTGGCCAACAAAGAATTGGTCCTTTCCTGTGTCAGACAGACCTCAAAGGGGCAGACCAGACGCCCTAGAGGCAGCTCCCAGGCACAAGGTTCATACCGCTCAAAACAATGGGGGGCTTCTACCTCCAAAGATGGAGAAGACAAATCACAGCCATACAGGAAACAGTCCCAATGACTTCCCCTTGCCTGCACCAAGCACTTATCTCCTGGCAGCACCCTTAGGGGAAAATTAGCACTTTTTCTCAAAATTGACACATCATAACCCAGGACAAGTGGGTCTTGAATATCGTGTCACAAGGCTACAAGTTCCATTTCCATACCCTGCCAAAGGCAAACGGCTGGCCAGATCTGCCAAAAAATCAATGGGCAGAGGCACAAAAACAAGTCTCATCCCTCATGGACATGGGGGCCATTCAACTAGTACCAGAGCAAGAGCAAGGACAGGGATTTTACTCAAGACTGTTCTTGGTACCCAGAAGGGACAAGGCCTGGAGACCAATACTGGACCTATCTATTCTGAACACATTCCTGGATATACCAAAATTCAAAATGTTGACTTAGCAGCAGCTTCTGCCCATGCTGGGCAAGAATGCTTGGCTTGTGACTTTAGACCTAAAAGAGGCACACCTGCATGTTCCAATCAGACAATCATGCAGAAGATACCTCAGTTTCAAGGCTGGATTAATGCTACCAATTCTTTGCACTGCCCTTTGGCTTATCTACTGCACCCAGGGTCTTTACAAAGTGCTTGACACCAGTAATTGCATTCTGCAGACAGAGGAATACAAATATATCCTTACTTGGACGACTGTCTAATTCAAGCAGAGAACAAGGACATTATTCTACAGCATCTGGCGTTTGTGAAAAGACTTCTAACATGCGTAGGGTACACAGTCAACGAAAAGGAATCAAAACTAGTACCCTCTCGAGATAATATTCCTGGGTGCAAGCTTAAATGCAACTGCCCAGATGGCTTATCTCACACCAGACAAACAAAGGCAACTGACTACCTATTTCAAAATGTTGGCAACAAAGGCCCAGTTATCTGCAAGAAAAATTCTGCAAGCTTTGGGCTTCATGGCATCCTGCATCCTACTAATTCCATATGCAAGACTGTATATGAGGAAACCTCAGTGGTACGTAAAAAGTGTTTGGACTCAACATTGTCACAGCCTGGAAACTTTGATTACTCTCATTCCCTGCCAGCAACAGGAGTTCCGATAGTGGGCAAAGGCTTGTCACCAAAACAAGGGACAGCCATTCACATTACCCCCAGCCAGGCAAACTAACAACGGATGCATCAGATTATGCCTGGGGGGGCCCACATGGCAGGAAGATGCATTCAGGGCACATGGACCTCAAACCAAATCCATCTACATATCAATCAGAGAGAGATGCTAGCAGTTCAAAATGCCCTGACAGCCTTCAAGGACCTACTTCATCCAGGACAGCTACTGATAGACAGACAACACCATAGTCATGTGGTATATAAACCAGCAGGGGGGCATACATTCTTACCCCCTTTGCAGACTAGCCATGACTTTGTGGGACACAGCATTGACTTACCAAGTACATCTGCAGGCACAATTCCTGCCAGGAAGGAAAAGTACTCTGGCAGATGAACTAAGCAGAAACCTCATGGATCCCCACGAGTGGCACCTGGACCCACAAGTCTTCAGCATGATAACAAGGAAATGGGGATGCCCGGTCATAGATCTATTTGCCTCCCCTCACAACTACCAACTAAAAAGATTCTGCACAAGGATTTATCACAGACAGGCATGGAAAGTGGACGCCCTATCTTTCAGCTGGAAAAACCTATCAGTATATGCATTTCCCCCTCTACCTCTCCTCCCCAAGGTACTCCTAAAGGTCAGACAGGAGAAGCCAAAGGTGATACTGATTGCCCCAGACTGGCCCCACCAGTACTGGTATCCAATACTAAGGAGCTTGTCACAATGCCCAGCTCGACCTTACCTCAGATACCTCACCTACTGTCCCAGTAAAACAATCAGATCCTGCACAGCCAACCCAGGACTTTAAATCTGGCAGCATGGCGGATAATGTAGTCATACAAAACGCACCTCTCAGTAAAGCTGTGATGGATGTCATTTTGGAGGCCAGAAGGCCTAGTACTAGAAAAGATTCTCTGCTTGGAACCAGACACAAGGAACTGATAACAGCTGTGCCAAATATTCCTCAGATTTTGCAATACTTAACTGAGGTGCTGGACAAAGGTCTATCATTTTCATCTATTAAAATTCATACCTCTTCTATTTCGGCTCATTATAATACAGAGCCACCAATCTTTTCTCATCCCTTACTAAAACGGTACCTCAGAGGAGCCAAAAATTTAAGGCCTCCAAGGAGATCACCAATGCCTGCATGGGACCTCAACTGTAACTTGGAAAAACTCACCCTGCCTCCTTTTTAGCCAACTGCTACTGCTGATATAAAGTTTTTATCGTGGAAAACAGCTCTGCTACTAGCAATAACTTCTGCAAGACGAGTTTCAGAGCTTCAGGCACTCATGGCTGTGGAACCTTTTATCATTTTTTTATCCAGACAGGGTCTCTCTGAGGACAAACCCAACATTTATGCCTAAGGTGGTGTCCAATATGGCTCTTAACCAAGCTATTTATCTGCCAACTTTTTATCCAAATCCACAGAACAAGGGGGAGAGAATTCTGCATTCTTTGGACGTACACAGACAGCTTAGATTCTACTTGGACAGAACCAAAGTTTTCAGAAAGACAGAACAATTACTAGTGGCATATGCTGCAGGATCACAAGGAAACGCTATCTCAAAGCAGACTATTTCAAAGTGGATAGGCCACTGCATTTGTTTCTGCTACTTACAGCATGGCAAGCCAGTACCTAAGGGCATTAGGCCACATTTAACCAGAGCTGCAGCCACTTCAGCAGCCTTTCTCAGGGGAGTACCAACCAATGACATTTTAGAGGCTGCTTCTTGGAGTTCAGTGCACACCTTTACAAAGCACGATCATCTGCCACTCTACTCTAAATCCAGGTCAGGCTTTGCCACTGCAGTTCTGCAGGGCCTCATAGCCGCTCCAAATGCTGTGTAGCTCCAACCTCCCATCCATAGCTTTGGGAGTCCACCCAAATGTAATGACTGCAACAGTGAAACACGAAGAACATAGTACAGTTGTGTACACTTACCATAAATGTAGATGTTCGAGTGTATTCACTGTTGCAGTCCGGCTTACCCACCCGCCATCCCCCTTTTCTTCTGATAGAACCTATCTTTCCTTCTCTGATTTATACAACCTATGTGGTGTATTTGCTTGTAGATGAAGGTAAAGTTTATATTGGTGCATGTATTTATATGTATATAAATTTTGGCCACCCTTTTAGGGGGCACCTGACATCTAGGGCAATGAAAACTAAAGAAAATGGTGTCGGCCGCATCTTTTATACCCCTGACGACCTGAAGTCAGGGAAGGGACGACAGCAGCCGACGCAAGACCCAGGACTTTGGAATTCAGGCCGACTGAGGGCAACCTGCCAGCAGGATTACCCAAATGTAATGACTGCAACAGTGAATACACTTGAACATCTACATTTATGGTAAGTGTACACAACTGTACTTTAGTCACCCTAGACCTAAAAGAAGCCTATCTGCACATCCCCATAAGGGAGTCATGCAGGAAATATCTACATTTCAGGGCAGGGTCTATGCATTATCTGTTCTCTGCATTTCCCTTTGGCTTATCTACTGCGCCCAGGGTATTCACAAAATGCCTGACTCCAGCCATTGCATACTGCAGGCAGAAAAATATCAAGATTTACCCGTACTTGGACTGCCTGATTCAGGCAGACAGTTGTGAGTTGCTGCTTCAGCACCTGACATTTGTAAAAAACTTTCTTAACTTCATTGGGGTACACAATCAGCGAAAAGAAATCACAACTGGTACCCAGTCAAAAGATTGTATTCCTGGGAGCAAGCTTGGACACAACTTCCCAGATGGCGTTCCTCCCTTCAGAAAAACAGGTCTATCTGACAGACTACTTCAAACAAATGGCCACCAGAACCCAGCTATCTGCAAGAAAGATACTGCAAACCCTAGGGTTCATGGCCTCACATAGTCTGCTAATTCCATATGCAAGACTGCATATGAGGAAACTTCAGTGGTACTTAAAAAGTCCTTGTTGCCAACATTCTCAGGACCTGGAAACAAGTCATTCCTATCATACCTTGTCTAAGGAAAGAGTTCCTTTGGTGGGCAGAAGCATGCAACCACAACAAGGGACTGCGTTGTACTCAACCCCTCGCCATCTAGACCCTAACCACAGACACATCAGATTATGCATGGGGGGCTCACATGACGGGCAAATGTATTCAGGGCTATTGGAGCCCAAGACAGATTCTCCTGCACATCAAAGAGAGATGCTAGCTGTATAGAATGCCCTGACAGCTTTCAGATATCTACTCTTTCTAGGACAACTGCTGATAAAAACAGACACCACAGTTATGTGGTACATCAACAAGCAGGGGGGAACCCATTCTTACCCACTCTGCAGGTTAGCCATGGCCCTGTGGAACATGGCCTTGGACAACCAAGTTCATCTACAAGCTCAATTCCTGCCAGGCAAACAAAATTCACTGGCAGACTTAAGCAGAAGTATCCTAGACCCACACGAGTGGAAATTGGAGCCCAGCACCTTCAACCTTCTGATCCAGAAATGGGGGACCCCAGAGGTGGATCTGTTTGCCTCCCCCAACAACCACCAGTTAGCAAATTCTGCACGAGGAACCCTCATAGCAGGGCCTAGAAGGTGGGTGCCCTATCACTTCGATGGGAAAACCTCTCAATCTATGCCTTTCCCCCTCTGCTTCTTATCTTGAGTATTACTCAAGATAAAATGAGACAGGGCAATTCCGATTGCCCCAGACTGGCCATGCCAGCACTGGTACCCACTCCTGCACAGCCTGACAATGGTGCCACAGCCTGACAATGGTGCCACCCTGGCACCTACACCAGACCCCAACCCTACATTCTCAGGAGGGACAGATTATGCTTCCATGTTTGGAAACCCTAAATTTTGCAGCCTGGCAAATTCCTTAAATACCCCACCAGCAACCCTAAGCAACCAGGTGCTGTGACGTCATCCTTGAAGCCAGAAGGCCCAGTATTAGGAAATCCTATGCTGAAAAGTGGAAAAGGTATTATTTTTAGATTCAGTCTAAAGGAAAGGACACAGCACTGCCCTCATTACCTCTAATCCTGGATTACCTAGCAGAACTACTACACAGAGGCCTATCCTTCTCCATTAAGATCCATGCCTCTGCCATTTCGGCTCATTACAATACTGAGCCACCTCTATTCTCTCACCCTCTCATCAAACAGTTCCAGTTCCTGAGGGGCAAACAACTTAAGGCCACCAAGGATAGCACACCCCCCCGCTTGAGACCTTAACTTTGTTCAAGAAAAGCTCACACTTCCCCCTTTTGAACCTGCTGCTTCAGCAGAGTTAAAATTCCTCTCTTGGAAAACAGCCTTGCTTCTAGCCATCACTTCAGCTAGAAGAGTGTCTGAGTTGCAAGCACTGATGGCTGTGGAACCCTTCATTATTTTCCATGCTGACAGGGTTTTCTTCAGAACTAACCCTTTCTTTATGCCTAAAGTGGTGTCCAGTGCGGCTCTCAACCCAACCCATCCATTTGCCAACCTTCTTCCCTAATCCTCAAAATAAATCGGAAAGGATCCTGCAGTCTGTGGATGTGCACAGACAGCTCAGGTTCTACCTTGATAGGACTAAGCCTTTCAGAAAATCTAACCAGCTGCTAGTCAGATTTGCAACAGGGGCAGAGGGCAAGGACTTTTCAAAACAAACCATTTCCAAATGGGTAGCGCACTGCATCCATTTCTGCTACAAGCACCATGGAAAACCCAACCCCTCAGGGAGTCAGAACACATTCCACTAGAGCTTACATCGACCTCTACAGCATTTCTCAGGGGAGTCGCTACAAGGGACATACTGGAAGCTGCTACCTGGAGTTCTGTACACACCTTCAAGTATTACCACCTGCCTATCTTTTACAAATCCAGGGCAGGATTTGCTACAGTAGTCTTGTAAGGCCTACTAGCCAGCCCTAACTCTTCTTGACCGTCTCCACCCTTCCTCAGTTTTGGGAATCAACCCAAGTCTGATGACTGCAACAGTGAAACACGAAAAACATAGTACAGTTGTGTACACTTATCATAAATGTAGATGTTCGAGTATATTCACTGTTGCAGTCCTGTTTTGCCTCCCTCCAGCACCCTGGTTTTCTCTCTCTCTATCTCTCCTTTCTATGGCTATTCCTACTGGCATTGGTATTTACTTTTTTACTGCTGGTGTTTTCCCCACCATGTACTAGCTCCCTGTTTGGGGTCTCCTGACATTTGGGGCAAGAAAAACTGATGTAATGGCGTCGCCTGCCTGTTTTATACCAATGACGACCTGATGTCATGGAAGAAGCAGCAGCATCCAATGCAGCAATACTAAGAATCTGGTATTCGGGGCCAACTGAGGGCTACCTGCAGGCAGATAACCCGTGTGTGAAGACTGCAACAGTGAATACACTTGGACATCTACATTTATGGCAAGTGTACACAACTGTACCTTTTTAGTACCAAAGAAAACTGGGGACCTCAGACCAATTTTTGGATTTCAGTCAAACAGCCAATAGATCTCCAGAATGCTTGCTATCATGTAAAGATAGATAAGCACTTCAGCAGATTCCTCCCTTTATGACTGGATTCAGTTACTACCAGTTCAAAACACTGCTTTTTGGTCTCACCACTGCTCTCAAGGTGTCCACCAAAGATAATGGTAGTGTTAGTGGTGCACTTGGACACCTACTAGGGATTCAAGTCTTCCCCTACCTCGATGGAACTGCTACCTTTGGGCATCTGCTTGTACATCACTTAGTCCTTCTGCTCCATTTGTTACTGGACTTTGGTATAACAGTAAACTTTTCCAAGTGTCAGTTATTACCAGCCCAACAGAATTCCTTGGATGACTCCTCTGCACAGCTCTACAAATTGTCAGCCTTCCTCACCACAGAGTTGCACTTTGTCTAACGGCCATGCATACAATTCATCATCTCTCTTTTCCAGCATGTTTGATCCTGCTTCTGTCAGACGTAATGACCTCTTTAGTTCTAACGATTCCACTGGCCCACTAATATGAGAGTGCTTCAGTAGACTCTAGTAGTGCAATGGTCCCAGAATTTTCACCCATTAAATTTGAAGATTCGACTCAAAGATTGGCAGGCAGCACATCACTTGGTGGAGACCCCCCCCCCCATTCTGTAACCCGAGGATGACCTTTTTCACACACATCTGCCGGTAACAGTAGTAATCATGGTTACCTCCCTTTTAGAGTGGGAGGAGGTATTTCAAAGTGATGATGATCCAAGGCACATGGTTAACCTTAAAGGCCAATCTTCACATCCGTGTCTTGGAGAGAGGGCAGTCCTAGATGTTCATCGTGTTATACTGCTGCAGTCATCACACTCTGGTTATCCTGCCGTCAGGCGGTCCCGCAGTCGGACGAATTCCAAAGTCTTGGTCCTGCGTCGGTTGTCGTCGCTTCTTCCCTGACGTCAGTGCGACAGGGGGATAAAAGAGGCAGCCAACGCCATTTTCTTCAGTCTTTTTTGCCGTGAGGTGCCCGAAGCAGAAGCAGTTCGCAAATGCCGGTCGGCTAGCTCCTGAGATTTTCGAATCGAATTTCAGCCCGAAGTGTTTTCTAAAGCTAAGTACCCCGTTGGGGAAACTTTTCTTGCCTCAGACTGATGTCAGACAAAGTTAATAATTGCATTTCTTGTGGGAAGCAAATACCTCATAAGGATTTTCATTCTTATTGTATTCCTTGCCTAGGCCCAGACCACGACGTCTCTGGTTGTCGGTTTTGTGCTAGGTTCAACAAACGTACAATCAAGCGTCGGGCAGATTTCACCCGACATTATTTTGGCAGAAAATTTAACTATAGCATGTCGTCGGAGCAACCGACATCAGCAATGATTAAAAAATGCAAGGATAAAGACAGGCAGCCAAGACCAGATACCGAGGCCTCAGCAAGGCCTGCTGATGGTTCTCCAGTTTTCAGCGAGGTGCCTATGCAGCCCCTGACTACCGCTGAGTGAGAAATTCTGACGGCCTCCCAGACCGAATCAGCTTGGCCTCAGGAGCCGGTTCCTTCTCACCCTTCGGACGCCAACCCTGACGGTGATACGGAGATTTTGGACAGGCCTTCGGTTTCTGAAGGTGTCTTCAAACCGACAACTATCTCCATTAAGTCGTGTGCTAAACTTAAAGCCCCCTTAAAAGTTAGGAAACCGGGTCCACAGACACCCGCACAGGCCCCTATGCCTAAAAAACAGATGCTTAAGATGGCTGAGGATTTAATTACCCTTATCAGGGGTTCACAACCCCCTCCTGACAAAAGGCCTAGACTGGAGAAAGATTATCCTTCCTCTGACCAAGCATCCATTTCCTCAGCTAACTCTGAGGACCAGGATTATTCCTTCCCTCCTTATGAAGACTCAGATGCTGAAGAGTCCATTCCCTCTGTCTCCCCCCCCCCTGAAGACTACTCTTTTGGGGAAACTTTACACACCATGAGGGAACACTTCCACTGGGAAGGCCAAGATTACTCTGACTCTAAGAAAAGACTCCGTGAGATGTCCTTCAAGGATGCATCTGCAGTCCTTACAAATGGGTTGTCCTGTCGTCAGGCAGCCCTTCGGTCGGCCGGATTCCAAAGTCTGGGTCTGGCCTCGGCTGGTGTCGCACTTCACCCGACGTCATAGCTGCAGTTCTTCGGGTATAAAGGCATCAGCCGACGCCATTTTCCTCAGTCTTTCTTGCCGCATGGTGCCCGAAGCAGAAGCTGTTCGCAAGTGCCGGTCGGTCAGATCCAGAGATTACTACTACCGAATACTACTTCGAAGACTTCTAAAAAGCTAAGTACCCCGTTGGGGACTCCCTCAGCCGATGTCAGAAAAAGTGAATAACTGTTTAACTTGTGGGAAACAAATACCTCATAAAGATTTCCACTCTTACTGCTTACCTTGTTTAGGCCCAGACCACGACGTAGCAGCTTGTTTAGCCTGTGATTCTTTCAACCGACGGACGCTTAGACGTCGGTCGGAGTTTGCTGAACAGTTTTTCGGCTCAGATTTTGCTTACATAATGCCGTCGGATCCTCCGACTTCACAAGTTGTTAAGAAACGCAAAGAAAAGGACCGACACTCGCGGTCCAGGTTTCGCGAAACCGTGGTTAAGCAAACATGAGTGTCTCGGTTTCGGCCGAAACCGAGCAAACGGTTCTATCTTCAGTCGAATCCATGACTACTACCGAGGCCCCTTCTAACCTGGTTGAATCGGCCTCTGAAATTCAACCTGCTACTGTGGTTTCACAAGAGTTATCGGACACCATCCCTTTGGATGTTTCAACCCCTGCACGTGGTACTGCTAGGCCGCCTGCAGCCATGTCCATAAAGGCCTTTGCCAGGGCTAAAGCAGCCAAAACTTCTAAGTCTGTGCCTGTTAAGCCCCCCTCTCACAGGCCCAGTTCCAGTTCCCAAATGCTCACTCTGGCAGAGGATCTCATCTCTTTAATAAGGGGATCCCAACCTCATCCAGACAGGGCCTCTCAACCTCCTCCAGAAAAGAGACCTAGAGCAGAGCCCCCTGAGCCAGTGTCCTCAGATGATTTTTCTGATGATACAGACAATACAGACCATCCAGAGGCTCCTTTTTCTCCTTATGAAGACTCCGATGCTGAGGAATCGATTCCTTCTGCCTCTCCACCAGAGGAATTTTCCTTTGGGGAAACCTTACATGCCATAAGAGAGCAATTCCAATGGCAGGGGCAAGATTTCTCAGATTCAAGGAAAAGGCTTAGGACTTTTTTGCATTTACCACAACATAGGCCTTTAGCTATACCTCCAGTTCTTCCTGTTGTAGATGATGCATTTAATGATGCTTGCACTGCTCCTGATAACTTTGCCTCCAGCCCCTGCTAAGCCCGATAGGTTCTACAGGGTCCCGGACACACATCACCATTTATACAAGGCTCATTTTGCAGATCCCGAGACTATCTCCCAGGGGCCTAAGGCAGTAGCTTCGACCTCAGTTAAAAACCCTCTCCCCTCTGAAAGGGAATCCAGGTCCTTAGAGAGATGGGGTAAAAAAGTATACACCTCTGCTACTCTCTCAGCTAGGGCATTGAACTGTCACTTTCATATGATCCAATACCAGGAGTTTATGCTTGATCAGTTAACTAAGAAACTGTCCTCTGATTCTTTAGATAAGAAATATGTTCTAGAAATGGTGCATAACATTCAGCAGGTTAGTAACCATTCTTTAAAATGTGGCTATGATGCACTGGAGGCTTCCTTTAGATCAGCCATGACTGGCACAGTTATAAGAAGGCATGCATGGTTGAAAGAACAGGTCTTGCCGGATCATGTTAAAGCAAAACTATTAGATGCTCCTATGGATAAGGTCAGTTTATTTGGTTCTCCTGCTCAGCAGGTACTGAAGAAAATGGAAGAGAAGGCAAAATCTGTACAAACAGTGAAAGATTTCTTACAGGTTCAGCCTCCAAGGTTTAGCAGGAGCTGGCCTTCCAAAATTGGTCCTTTCCAGACTCCTCTAAAACACAGAGAGGCAGGAATAGGCGTTCAAGAGGCAGAAATCAATCCAGAGGAGGTGCCTACAGGGAACGCCAGTGGCAAGGTAACAACCAGCGAGGCACAGACACAACTACTACCACTGCAACAGGACAATCACAGTGACTTGGCTCTGGCACCTACCAGGGAACAAATAGCAGCACCCTTAGGCGGAAAGTTAGCCTTATTTTCAAAAACTGGCACTACATCACAAGTGACAAGTGGATTTTGCAAACTATAGACCAAGGCTACAGGTTTCATTTCCATACTTTACCAGGAAAAAGAGGAATGCCAAACCTACCACCAAATCAAAAGACAGAAGCTCTGAAACAAATAGCTCAATTAGCAAAGATGAGAGCTGTGGAAAGGGTACCATCTATGGAACAAGGAAAGGGATTTTACTCCAGACTATTCCTGGTACCAAGAAAAGAGAAAATTGGAGGCCTATTCTCGACCTGTCCGCTTTAAACACATTCATCATTGTTCCAAAATTCAAAATGCTGACCCTACAGCAACTTCTTCCCATGCTGGGCAAGGAGTATTGGCTGGTGACTCTAGATCTCAAGGAGGCATACCTGCACGTCCCCATACGACCAAATTGCAGAAGATACCTCAGATTTCTTGCAGGATCAGAGCATTATCAATTCTCAGCATTGCCCTTTGGCTTATCTACTGCGCCCAGAGTGTTCACGAAATGCCTGGCATCAGTAATCGCTCACTGCAGGCTTCAGGGAATCCAAATATATCCATACCTGGACGACTGCCTGATACAAGCGGACAACAAAAACAAGCTAACAGAAGACTTACAAAGAGTCATTTGCTTACTGCAAGCCCTGGGATATACAGTCAATATAAAAAATCAAGACTGATACCATCCCAAAGAATAACCTTCTTAGGTGCAGAATTGGACACAGTAAAACAGATGGCATTCCTAACTGCAGAAAAACAAGAACAACTTCCTCTCTACTTCTTGGCATTAACAAAGCAGAACAAACTAACAGCAAGGAAAGTACTGCAGGCCTTGGGCTTCATGGCATCCTGCATAATCCTGGTCCCTCATGCCAGACTGCATATGAGAAAGCTACAGTGGTACCTGAAGAATTTATGGTCTCAACACAGGCACAGCCTAGAAACGAATACCACTAATCCCATGCCTGAAACAAGAGTTCCTATGGTGGGCTCAGGCTTGCCAGTCAAACCCAGGTTTGCCCTTCCACAGCATTCAACCAAGCCAAACCATCACAACGGATACCTCAGACCTCGGTTGGGGGGCCCACATGCTGGACAAGTGCATACAAGGCTTATGGACTCCAGATCAGCTGCACCTGCACATAAATCAAAAGGAAATGCTGGCAGTAAAACTAGCAATCCAGAATTTCAGACCATTCCTCCAAGAAGGACAGTTGATGATAAGGACAGACAACACCACAGTCATGTGGTACATCAACAAACAGGGAGGCACTCATTCATACCCCCTATGCCGGATGGCACTGGACCTATGGAATATGGCTCTGAGCTACAACATTCAGTTACAAGCAATTTTTGTACCGGGAAAGAAAACATCCTAGCAGACATATTAAGCAGAACTACCTCGGATGCTCACGAATGGATGCTACACCCGGACATCTTCAAGGTCATCACAAGGAAATGGGGACTGCCACAAATAGACCTATTCGCATCCCCACTCAATCACCAGCTCAAGAAATTCTGCACAAGGACGTACCACCCACTTGCTTGGAAGGTGGACTCTCTATCCTTCAGTTGGAAAGGCCTGACAGCATATGCATTCCCACCTCTTCCTTTGATGCACAAGGTGCTATTGAAAATCAAGAGGAACGTCCAAGGATCATTCTGATAGCTCCAGACTGGCCAAGACAACATTGGTACCCATTACTGAGGAGCATGTCTCGGGGAAAATGTGGACACTACCCTGATTCCTTTGCTGTTAACTCAGAGCGGCTACAACACCCTGCATCCAAACCTGAAAACTCTGCAGCTGACTGCCTGGAACATTACATAAGAGCAACTAACCCAGATTTATCCCAAAGGGTTAAAGACATTATCCTTGAGGCCCGCAGACCTTCAACAAGAAGGAACTATGCAGGAAAATGGAAAAGGTTTCTCATTTGGAGTACTGAAAGGGGAAAAGATGTGTCAAAGGTAGACATTGCCAACATCCTGGAGTATTTGGCAGAGCTTTTCCATACAGGCCTGTCCTATTCTTCCATCAAGATACATGCATCAGCTATTTCTGCAGAATACAGCTTCGATCCCCCTGTCTTCTCGCATCCTCTACTCAAGCAGTTTCTGAGAGGAATTAAAAATGTAAAACCTCCTAGGAAACCACCATTACCAGCATGGGACTTGAACTTTGTGCTAGAAAAATTGACACTCCCCTTTCGAACCAGCAGCAACAGCAGATCTTCAACACCTATCCTGGAAAACTGCTTTTCTGCTGGCAATTACCTCAGCAAGAAGGGTTTCTGAGCTACAGGCTTTAATGGCAGTACAACCCTTCCTAATCTTCCATCAAGATAGAGTGTCCATGAGAACAAATCCTACATTTATGCCTAAGGTGGTATCCAGAGTGTCTTTAAACCAGGCTATCCACCTACCTACCTTCTTCCCCAATCCACAGAACAAGGGGGAAAGACTGCTGCATACTTTGAATGTACATAGACAGTTGCGCTACTACCTGGACAGAACCAAGGGCAATAGAAAAACTGACCAGCTTCTGGTAGCATATGCAACAGGAAGGGAAGGAAAAGCAATTTCAAAACAGACAATCTCCAAGTGGATAGGAAATTGCATCAGATACTGTTACTCCTACCATGGAAAGCAAACTCCACAGAACATAAGGCCTCATTCTACAAGGGCTACAGCCACTACCACAGCTTTCTTACGAGGAGTGGCTACCAAGGACATTATAGAGGCTGCTACTTGGACCTCCGTGCATACATTTGCCAAGCATTATAACTTACCTTTATACTCTAGATCCCGAGCAGGGTTTGCCACTGCTGTTTTGCAAGGGATCCTAACTACACCATAATTTCTTCTTCCTCCTCTCCTAGTTTGGCTATGGTATTCTACCCATTTGTAAGGACTGCAGATGCATCCTTGAAGGACATAGTACAGTTTTGTACCTACCATAAATGTAGATGTCCGAACAGGAATGCATCTGCAGTCAGGATTACCCACCCTCCTTCCCCTCTGTGGTATTCCTAGGGTATTTGCCCATCTAATAGCTAGCTGGGGGGGGGATCTCTTATGGTGTATTTGTTTGTATATATGTACATACATGCTTATTTTTTGTGTTTGCCTTCTACTATTTGGAAACATTGGCATTTATCCAAAATTTAGCTATCCAAGAGGGCAACTGGCATCTGTGGCAAGAAACACTGAGGAAAATGGTGTCGGCTGATGCCTTTATACCAGAAGAACTGCAGCTATGACGTCGGGTGAAGTGCGACACCAGCCGAGGCCAGACCCAGACTTTGGAATCCGGCCGACCGAAGGGCTGCCTGACGACAGGACAACCCATTTGTAAGGACTGCAGATGCATTCCTGTTCGGACATCTACATTTATGGTAGGTACAAAACTGTACTTTTCTTCTTCTCCCACAGCATAGACCCCTTGCAATTCCTCCAGTTTTAGACATTTTGGATGATGTTTACACCGAATCTAGTCTAAACCCAGATTCCTTACCTCCTGCACCAGCTAAACCAGATAGATACTACTGAGTTCCTGATTCTCATAAGTTTCTTTATAAAAGCCCTGTTGCAGACCCCAAAACCATTTCCCAGGGTCCCAAAGGGGTTAAGGCCTCTACTGCTAGGAATCCGCTCCCTTCTGAAAGAGATTCCAGAGCATTAGAAAGATGAGGGAAGAAAGTGTATACATCTGCCACTTTGGCCATGAGGGCCTTAAACTGCCAATTCCACATGCTGAAATGCCAGCAGTACTTGATTACACAATTAAAGCAGAAAATGATCGCTCAGACAGATCAACCTGATTTCAAAGAGATGCAGGATTTGCTGCATGCAGCAGAACAGGTGGGAAAAGCATACCTTACAGTGTGGTTTTGATTCATTGGAAGCCTCATGTAGAGCAGCTGTCACAGGATCTGTAATACGTAGACATGCTTGGCTAAAAGAGAAAGCCTTACCAGAACATGTCAAAACAAAGTTATTGGATGCTCCATTGCAGAAAGATGTGTTATTTGGTGTCAAAGCAGAGGAAGTTTTAAAGAAAATGGAAGAAAAGGCAAAATCTATGCAGACAGTTAAAGATTTTTTACAGGTACAACCTCCTCGTTTCAGCAGAAACTGGCCATCAAAAAACTGGTCCTTTCCTGCATCAGACAGACCCCAAAGGGGTAGGTACACACGCCCAAGGGGCAGAGGCCAGCCACAAGGTTCTTTCAGGCCTAGGCAATGGCATACAACAACTCAAAGAGGTGGAGACGAAAGATCTCAACCCTTCAGGAAACAAACACAATGACTTCCCTCTTCACCTGCCAAGCAAAATTGCCCTGGCAGCACCTTTGGGAGGAAAACTGGCTCTATTTCCACAAAATTGGCGCATCATAACAAAGGACAAATGGGTTCTGGATATTGTTACCCGAGGCTACAGATTTCATTTTCACACTTTACCACGGATGAGAGGCATGCCAAATCTGCCTCCAAACCAATGGGCAGAGGCACAAACACAAATTTCAGCTCTCATGGATATGAAAGCAATTCAAAAGGTACTTACAAAGGAGCAAGGTCAAGGTTTTTACTCAAGACTATTTCTAGTACCAAGAAAGGGCAAAGCCTGGAGACCCATTTTAGACCTCTCAATTCTAAACACATACCTGGAGGTACCCAAATTCAAAATGCTCACACTACAGCAGCTTCTTCCCATGTTGGGCAAGGAGTCTTGGCTGGTAACGTTGGACCTCAGAGGCATACCTGCATGTCCCTATCAGACAAGATTGCAGAAGATACCTCAGATTTTTGGCAGGTACAACGCATTATCAATTCTCTGCATTGCCCTTTGGCTTATCTACTGCCGAGTATTTCTGAAATGCCTGGCATCAGTAATTGCATACTGCAGACAACGAGGAATACAAATTTATCCATATCTGGATGACTGCCTGATCCAAGTGGACAGCAAGGCCATTCTATTACAGCATCTGGCATTTGTAACAAAGCTGCTAAGTTGCCTAGGGTACACAGTAAACAAAAAGAAGTCAAAGCTAATACCCTCACAAGACATAATATTCCTGGGTGCCAGCTTAAATACAACGGCCCAGATGGCTCATCTCACGCCAGACAAACAAAAACAACTGACTCAATACTTCCAAAAGATGGCAACTTTTACCCAGCTAACTGCAAGGAAAATCCTGCAGGCATTGGGGTTCATGGCATCCTGCATTCAACTAATTCCACATGCAAAGCTGCATATGAGGAAATTACAATGGTACCTGAAAAGTGTATGGACTCAACACAGGCACAGCCTCGAAAAAAGTATAACTCTCATTCCCTGCCTTCAAAAAGAGTTCCTATGGTGGGCTCAAGCATGTCAAATAAGCAAGGGTCTTCCTTTTGTCTTACCTCCAGCAAACCAAACTATGACAACAGATTCTTCAGACTACGCCTGGGGAGCACACATGGCAGGACAGTGCATACAGGGCAAATGGTCTGCAAAACAAATGCATCTACACATCAACCAAAAGGAGATGCTAGCTGTGCACAATGCACTGACAGCCTTCAAGGACCTCTTGCATCCAGGACAACTACTAATAAGGACAGACAACACCACAGTTATGTGGTACATCAACAAACAGGGAGGAACACACTCCTACCCTTTATGCAGACAGGCAATGACCTTGTGGAACACAACATTGACTTACCAAGTACAACTGCAAGCACAGTTCCTGCCAGGAAAGGAAAACGTATTGGCAGATGAATTAAGCAGAAATTTGGCAGATCCTCACGAGTGGAGACTACACCCACAAATACTTGTCATACTTGCAATGATAACTCGAAGGTGGGGCCGCCCAGACATAGATCTATTTGCCTCCCCCAACAATTGCCAACTACAAAAATTTTGCACAAGGACTTATCATTCCGTAGCCTGGAAAGTGGACACCCTATCATTCAGTTGGACAGCATTGACAGTCTATGCCTTCCCACCACTACCTCTCTTGACCAAGGTATTACTGAAAGTCAGATCAGAGAGACCACAAATGATCCTCATTGCTCTGGACTGGCCACGTCAGCACTGGTACCCATTACTAAGGACCTTGACTCACAGCCCTCCATGGATCTTACCTCAATTCCCACTTCTGTTGACTCTTCAAAACTCTCAGATACTTCACAGTCAGCTCTGGACTTTAAATTTAGCTGCATGGAGAATACCTTGAATTATCAATCAACACTTCTCTCAAAGGACGTCCTAAATGTCATTTTGGAGGCCAGGAGGCCCAGCACCAGAAAAACGTACTCAGGCAAATGGAAAAGATTTTGTGCATGGAACCAGGCTAAAGGCCAAAATCCTGGGATACCAAACATTCCTCATACTGCAATACTTAACTGAGATGCTACACAAAGGCCTTTCTTTCTCATCCATTAAGATCCATGCTTCAGCCATTTCAGCTCAATATAATACGGACCCTCCCATATTCTCACACCCTTTACTAAGGCAGTTTCTCAGAGGGGCTAAGAATATAAGACCCCCCAGAAAACCCCCAACGCCAGCTTGGGACCTCAACTTCGTTTTAGAAAAATTAACACTGCCTCCTTTCGAACCAGCCTTCTCAGCAGAACTACAATACTTGTCATGGAAAACAGCTCTGTTGCTGGCTATCACCTCAGCATGCAGGGTCTCAGAACTGCAGGCACTTATGGCAGTGGAACCTTTCATCATTTTCCATCAGAATAGAGTCTCTTTACGAACTAACCCTACCTTTATGCCAAAGGTAGTATCCAGTGTGGCTTTGAATCAGACCATTCATTTACCCACCTTTTATCCAAACCCCCAGAATAAAGGAGAAAGACTCCTTCACTCTTTGGACATTCATAGACAGCTACGTTACTATTTGGATAAGACAAAGACCTTCAGAAAAACTGACCAACTCTTTGTATCCTATGCTGCAGGTTCACAAGGAAAGGCTATTTCAAAACAGACAATCTCCAAATGGATAGCACATTGTATCCGCTTTTGCTACTCGCACCATGGGAAAGCAGTGCCCGTTAATATTAGGTCCCATTCTACCAGGGCTACAGCAACCTCAGCAGCCTTTCTCAGGGGGGTTCCAACAAAGGACATTATGGAGGCAGCTACTTGGAGTTCATTGCACACCTTTACCAAGCACTACCACCTTCCATTATACTCAAAAACCAAAGTTGGTTTTGCCACTGCAGTTCTGCAGGGCATCCTAGCTTCACCTAACCCAGTTTAGTACCAGCCACCCATCCATAGCTTTGGGATTCAACCCAAGTGTGATGACTGCAGCAGTATAACACGATGAACATAGTATAGTTTTGTACCTACCATAAATGTAGATGTTCGAGTGTATATACTGCTGCAGTCCAGGTTACCCTCCCACCATCCCCTCTGCATACCAGGGGGTTAGTTATAACTCCATGTACATCAATCTATTGGATGCATGTCTATATGGTGTATTTGCTAACAGCTAGTACTATTGTTTATCTACTAAGGTATTTTTGCATAGTTATTTGTATTGCCTTCCTAGTTGGGGGCACCTGACATCTGGGGCAAAAAAAACTGAAGAAAATGGCGTTGGCTGCCTCTTTTTATCCCCCTGTCGCACTGACGTCAGGGAAGAAGCGACAACAACTGACGCCGGGCCAAGGCTTTGGAATTCGGCCGACTGCGGGACCGCCTGATGGCAGGATAACCAGAGTGTGATGACTGCAGCAGTATATACACTCGAACATCTACATTTATGGTAGGTACAAAACTGTACTCTTTGCAGACATTCCAGGTATCCTTCCCTAGGGTGTGATTTCATACAAACAGATAACATGGCAGTCCTTTGTGTCGAGAGGCCATGAGAGTTTGGCAGAGGGCAATGTCTTCACACCACTTTGTGATAGTAGTGCGTATCTCAGGGTCTTCAATATTCTGGCAGATTGAGCAAAACTCATGACTGATCCCTCAATCCAGTAGTGGCAACTTCAGTTTTTCATTGCTGGGACCAACCTTGCTGCAACTTATTCACGTCCTACTTCAACAACAGATGCAACAGTTACTTTGCTCTGGTCGATCTGAAAGTTTGACTGCTGAATCCTACACTATGGCACTGTATGAGCACATCCACTTGTGCATGAATCATGCCATCCCAAATAGAACCAAGATGCTCTCCTCCAAAAAAGGAAGCCAATCTGGTGGTTCCCCTACCATAAACAAACTATACAACAGAAGGAAGAAACTGTTGCAGAAAAGAGGAAAATCCCAGGATGCAAAAAACTCCCTTATCAGCCTCAGTAAGAAGCTGCGATCCCTCATAAAATCCTCAAAAGCTAGTTACGAAAATAAAATTGCCAAAGATTCCAAAGACAACCACAAGACATGCTATAGTTATGTCAAGAATCTAAATGGCAATGCTCAGGTCTGCTCTGAGCTACAACAGAATGGCATTAAATATACAGATCCCAAGGATATTGCCAATATTTTGGCAGATCAATTTAGTGCCAACTTCACCTCCCTCTCACCCCCTAAAGGGCCCATCTCAGTACCAAAAGGTTGCCATAGTCTGGTAATCACGGTCACACAGGTAGAAACCGCACTCTCCAAAGCTAAGAGTACAGCATCTGTGGGACCAGATGACATCCCGGGCTGTGTACTACATGAACTACAAAATGAACTGGCACCTCACCTAAGTGTCATATTGAATCATAGCCTCACCTCAGGTTTCGTGCCCACTGAGTGGCGCACAGCTTCAGTTATCCCACTCCACAAGGGGGTGATCCACCTTGGATCCTAGGAACTACCGTCCCATCAGTCTGACGAGCCTGATCTGCAAGGGCATGGAAAGCATTATCATGGAACTTATAAACAAAGACATTGGCAACCTTCAAACCCTGGACCCCCACCCAGTTTGAGTTTGTGAAGGGCCGATCTTGTCTCCTAAACTTGATTGACTTCTTCGAATAAGTCTCCAGAGCTGTGGACAAGGGTAAGGCGGTCCACACAGCCTATCTGGACCTCGCCAAGTCCTTCGACACCATCCCCCACTCTGAAATCATAGATAAACTTACTAAGCTGGGCATAAATCCCTACATCACTTGATGGGTTGCCAACTGGCTTACTGACAGAACCCAGACTGTAAAAGTAGCCGACTCCAAATCCAGCTCCAGACAAGTGACAGGAGTACCTCAGGGTTCAGTCCCGGGACTGCTCTTGTTTGGCATCTACTTCTCTGAAGTAAAGGCCAACACTAAGGGACTCTGGCTAACAAAGTTTGCAGATGACTGAAAACTGGGAGCCATTATTGAATCCCCAAATGATGTGGATTTTCTAAAAAAGGGCCTTACAGAAACAGATGCTTGGTACCAGAGCCATGGGCTCAAGCTTAATGCCAAGAAATGTATAGTTATCCCCTTTGGGAAAAAACATGTACCCATGAATTACCACATAGGTGGCAGTACACTAAACACCGGAAGTGTGATGAGAGACTTAGGGACACAAGTGGACAGTGGTCTCACCTTTGATAACCACATCGCCAAAACAGTCAGGAAATCCTATGTGGCACACCTCATCACTAAGGGCTTTTCATCCAGGAAAAGGGAGGTCATTGTCCCACTGTACTCATGCTTCATTAGACCCATTATAGAGTACAACACCCTGTTTGGTATGTACCTCACAAGACATCTGCAACAGCTGGAAGGGCCGCAGAAATACCTCACTAAAAGAGTCACAGGCCTAAAGCAGATGCCATATGCTGACCATCTAAAAAAAACTCCAGCTATACTCTGTGGCATATCGTCTACTCAGAGGCGATCTCTGATTAACATACAAGGCCATGTCAAACCCTGAACTGTTGGACATGCTCCACTTAAAGAAATCCCAATCCCTCAGAGCCACATGCTCCAGGAATCTAAACCTTGTCATTACAATGAAGAAAACATGCTGGAGGGATAGATTCCTGACCCAGAGACACCCCGTACTCTGGAATAGACTACCCATACATGTCAAGCAGAGTGCCTCCTTGGCCCTCTTCAAAAGGAACCTTGATGATTGGATGGGAGCTAGGAAATTCACCTCTGGGATCATGTCAGTCGCCCTGCTAGACAGGGGTCCAGGGAAGTAAATATTGTGGAAAGGAATATCCAGGGAATTGTTATGGCTAGGCTTGTATAGGCCCTAGGGCCGATAGCCTAGTACCAGCCTGTGATAGTTGGCCACCAGTGCAAGGCCAGAGTAATCCTCATTGCCCTTTCTGGCCCTGACAAACATGGTTCCCCTTCCTGTGGACTCTACTAGCTTCACCTTGGATGCTTCATCAGTATCCAGATCTTCTCTCACCCATTTGGATTGCCTCCTCTGGACCAGACCACCATGAAGCTCAACTGCTTGGCTTCTTCAGTTCTGACCAGTGCCAGAGATTCCAGGCTTCCCAACATGGTTGTTGAGATTGTTCTCTTGTTTTTTTGTTTTTTTTGTAACAGGATTCCGGAAGCTGTAGCACAGCAAATAGAAAACATTTTGTGTTGGGGCTGTGTCCAAGAGTTTTCTGCTACCATTCCATCCATCTTGGAGTTCTTGTCGGAATTGTCTGAACTCTTCCCCAAAGGTTCTAGTAATTCCTCTGTTAAAGTTCAAATGGCAGCAATTCTGAATTTTCATATTGGCCACAATGACATTTCCCTAACTTCCTTGAACATCTCAAGAACCTTCTTGAGGGACATTTCTTTGATGTGACCGCCACTAAGAACATTGTTTGCCAAGTTAGGTATCTGATGTCCATTGTTGCCTCATGTTCAGTAAGGGGTTGTCAGAGCTTAAAAAATAATTTTCTTAGTGGTGGTCACATCAGCCAGACAGATTTCGACATTACAGGATCTGTCATGTAAACCTCCCTATTTGATTTTCCATATGGACAGGGTTTCTGTCAGAAGGGCTGCAGGTTTCCTTGGCATCTGAGTCGCACTTGAATCAATCTTTGCATTTTCCAGTATGTTTTTTCCTAGATTCTCAAAGGGGAATACACCTTGCACATGCTAGATATTTGTCAACTCGTTCTGTCTTCATCGGACAAAACAACTCAGGAAATCTAATCAACTATTGCTTTCTCAAAACCAAAACGTGATAGAGCTGTTAAGTTACACTTTCACGATGATTCAGGCTACATTTCCTTTGTCTAGAGTATGAAGAGCTTGCTACTAACAATCCGTATCAGACTTATTCAACAAGGGCAAATTGCTACCTCAGTGACTTTTTCCTAAGCGACTTTCCATCTGTGACATTTGTGCAGCAGCAACTTGGTCCACAGTCCACACCTTCGTGTGTCATTGTAGACTGGATTTACAGTCCAGATCTCGCTCTTCCTTTGGTTCCACCATGCTCAGGAATGCCCTCCTTTGATACCACCAAGAAAAACAGCTTGGGAATCTGTCCCATTTGTTTAAACCTGCTACAAAACGATAACATAATTTCAGCAACCATAGCAGAATTGTTAGCATTGGATGCAAAGGCGTTGTACTTACCATAATGATAGATCCATGTTGTTTTGATTTTCATCTGGTTCAACCTCCCTCCCTCCTGCCCCCATGCCAAATTAACATATGGCTTCAAGATGACCAGGTGGTCTCTACTTTACACCCATGTCTGTGAACAGTCCCATGTCATGGTTTCCCTATCTCCTTCTCTGTTCCTGGTTTCTGTGTTCTGATATTTCATCATAGTTAAGTGTCATTGTAGTGTAAGAGGCAAACTCTTTGACGACCCACCACTGGACCCAGTAATCAAGGAACCTCAGTCCTCACCTCTGGCAATAGGGGATGGATGTACACTTGGAGGATAACAAGTATACACACAGTATTTCCAGATGCAGCTCTGCATCAAGTGCAATTTCCTTTAAGAGCATGCAGAGACCACAGTCAGTCCAGGGATGGTTTATCCCTCTTTCTCCAGATCCCCGATAAGATTCCACACTGGCACAGCTAGAGAGTTGAGATCTCAGCTGAGTGGCCAAGCCATAACTGACCTCCAGGTCCAAGACAGAATGCATGGTCTCTCTGAGAGTTCTCAAATTAATTAATCTCTCTATTACTTCTGGGATAGCTTGCAGAATTACATCATTTCTTGTCATCTGACTCTATCCCAGGTGAAACCCCCCACTGCTGGAAGTTAGCAGTATTTAGCATCTACCTGTGAAAATACATAGAACCCAGATCTTTGAAAGTCATAGAACAATTACGTCCCTTCATGTTTTCAAAACTAGTAATTAGTTCACTCTGAAGACCGTACAGAAGGCTTCTCAGCACATACATTGTGCCTCCAGCCTAGCCTATAAAGTAATTTAATTTAGGTTATTTTTCTGAAGTTAAGCTCCTGTATTCCCTGTTAAAATATATACATTTAAACAGTTACAGTAGTGCATGTACATTTCTGTTCTCACACTGTGGTTACATTTTAAGCACAAGCAGTTTATAAAATACCTTTTAAACACGTCTGTACAGACCAGTTTTGATATACACATATGACATACAGTTTGAATACAGTAACACAAGCATCTTATATAAATCATGTTGATATTCACAAATGGCATATAATTATTTCCAAAATTCCAGATAGCTGTGCTGGCAGAATTTCCCTTTGTCACACTCTTAGTCTGAGGTACTAGGGTAGAGTTCAGGGAATTATGGATAGGGGATGAGTCAGCCCTGGAACCATGGAAGCTTCGAAATTGGTGCAAAGGTCAGATCCGACAAGCCATATGTTGAACTGTACGAAAATTAGACAGCATGGATCTGTCCTTTATTGTAAGTACTTTTGTTTAATGCATTTTACTTAATCTGCTCGTTTAATTGTTGAATGTCAATTTAAAGTTGTTTAATATGTTTAAGCTTTTCTTTCCAGGCCACTAGTGAAAAGGGGAATGTTCATCGTGTATACAGCTGCAGTCATAACAGATGGGTTATCCTGCCGTCAGGCGGGTCCTCGGTCGGCCGAATTCCAAAGTCTAGGTCTGGCGTCGGTTGTTGTCGCTTCTTCCCTGACGTCAGTGTGGCAGGGGTATAAAAGAACCAGCCGACACCATTTTCTCCAGTCTTTCTTGCCGCGTGGTGCCCGAAGCAGAAGCAGTTCGCAAGTGCCGGTCGGCCAGCTCCTGAGATTTACGAAAATATTTCAGCCGAAGTCTTCTTGAAAGCTAAGTACCCGTTGAAACTTTTCTTGCCTCAGACCGATGTCAGACAAAGTTAATAATTGCATTTCATGTGGGAAGCAAATACCGCATAAGGATTTCCATTCCTTCTGTATTCCTTGCTTAGGCCCAGACCACGCGTCTCGGCCTGCCGTTTTGTGCTAGATTCAACAAACGCACTATTAAGCGTCGGGAGTTAAGCCAACACTGTTTTGGTAAAAAATTTAATTACATTATGTCGTCGGATACTCCTACTCCAGTTTTGAGTAAAAGACGCAAAGATAAGGACCGACATACGAGGTCTGCGACTTCTACCGACACCACGCTAAAGCCAGCTTCCGGTTCTCAGCGAGGCGCCTACGCAGCCCCTGAGTACCGATGACGCTTCTTTAGCGGTGTCTTCTGTGCCCGAGATCGCAGGCTCCTCGGCCCCCACTCAGACTACAGATACCAACGCCACTCTTGGCGGGGAAACTCAGAGTTTAGGCAGGCCTGCCACCTCTCAAGGTGTCTTCAGACCTTCCTCTTTTTCCATTAAGGCTTTCACAAAATCTAAAGCAGCCATGAAAACTAAAAGACAAGCTCCACAGAGCCCCTCTCAAGGCCCCATGCCTAAAAAACAGATGCTCAAAATGGCTGAGGATTTGATTACTCTTATTAGGGGTTCTCAACCCCCCCTCGGACAAAAGGCCCAGATTGGAGGAAGGCTACCCTTCCTCAGACCAAGCCTCTATTACCTCAGAACATTCTGAGGACCAGGAATTTTCATATTCCCCTTTTGAAGACTCTGATGCTGAGGAGTCCATTCCCTCGGTCCCCCCCCCCCCCCCCCGAGGACTATTCTTTTGGGGAAACCTTACATACCTTGAGGGAACACTTTCACTGGGAAGGCCAAGATTACTCAGATTCCAAGAAAAGGCTCAGGGATTTTCTCTTGCTTCCCCAGCACAGGCCTCTGGCTATCCCTCCTGTCTTGGATATATTAGATGATGTGTACACAGAAGCCAGCCTCAATCCTGATTCTTTACCTCCAGCTCCTGTTAAACCTGACAGGTATTACCGGGTTCCTGATTCACACCAATTCCTATACAAAAGCCATGCTGCTGACCCAGAAACTATTTCACAGGGTCCCAAGGGAATTAAGGCCTCTACTGCCAAAAACCCATTACCTTCAGAGAGAGATTCCAGAGCTTTAGAAAGGTGGGGGAAAAAGGTATACACCTCGGCCACTTTAACCATGAGGGCATTAAACTGTCAGTTCCATATGTTAAAGTATCAACAGTTTTTGTTATCTCAGTTGAAAAGCAAAATGACACAACCTGAGCAACCAGATTTAAAGGAGTTGCAGGATTTGTTGCATAGTGCAGAGCAAATGGGTAAACATACCTTGCAATGTGGTTTTGATGCTTTAGAGGCTTCATGTAGAGCTGCTGTTACAGGGTCTGTCATACGTAGATATGCTTGGCTCAAAGAGCAAACCTTACCAGATCAAGTCAAAGCTAAATTACTAGATGCACCTCTTCAAAAAGATGTATTGTTTGGTGTTAAAGCTGAGGAGGTACTAAAGAAAATGGAGGAAAAGGCAAAATCAATGCAAACAGTGAAAGATTTCCTACAGGTACAACCTCCATGTTTCAGCAGAAACTGGCCTTCAAAAAATTGGTCCTTTCCAGCCACGGACAGACCTCAAAGAGGTAGATACAGGCACCCGAGGGGTAGAGGGCAATCTCAAGGATCATTTAGAGCCAGACAATGGCAAGCACCTACACCAAGAGGTGGAGAAGATAGATCAGTCATTCAGAAAGCAGACACAATGACTTTCCTCTTTGCATGCCAAGCAAAGCTTTAATGGCAGCACCTTTAGGCGGAAAACTGGCATTATTTTCAAAAAATTGGCATATTGTCACAAAAGACAAATGGATCCTGGACATTATAGACAGAGGCTACAGATTCCACTTTCACACCCTTCCAAAAATGAGAGGCATGCCAAACCTGCCACAAAATCAAAGAGCAGAGGCACAAAAACAAATTTCAGCTCTCATGGACATGAAAGCTATTCAAGAGGTACCTGCACAAGAACAGGGTCAAGGTTTTTATTCCAGACTATTCCCGGTACCAAGGAAGGGCAAAGATTGGAGACCTATTTTGGACCTATCCATCCTAAACACATTTACTCGTACCAAAATTCAAGATGCTCACATTACAGCAGCTTCTTCCCATGCTGGGCAAGGAGTCTTGGCTGGTAACATTGGACCTCAAGGAGGCATACCTGCATGTCCCTATCAGACAAGATTGCAGAAGATACCTCAGATTTCTTGCAGGTTCAACCCATTATCAATTCTCTGCATTGCCCTTTGGCTTATCTACTGCGCCCAGAGTGTTTACGAAATGCCTGGCATCAGTAATTGCCTTCTGCAGACTTCAAAGGATACAAATATACCCATATCTGGACGACTGCCTGATCCAAGCGGACAGCAAGCACATACTTCTGAAACACCTGGCGTTTGTAATAAAATTGTTGAACTTTCTGGGATACACAGTCAACAAAAAGAAATCAAAACTAATACCCTCTCAAACAATAATTTTCCTGGGTGCCAGCTTGAATACAAACACCCAGATGGCCTACCTCACACCAGAGAAGCAAGGGCAGCTATTTCAGTACTTCAGAAAAATGGCAACGTTCACCAGGCTGACTGCAAGGAAAGTCCTGCAGGCTCTGGGATTCATGGCATCTTGCATCCTGCTGATCCCATGTGCAAAGCTGCATATGAGGAAACTTCAATGGTACCTAAAAAACTTATGGTCTCAACACAGCCACAGTTTGGAAACAATTATACCACTCATTCCATGTCTTCAAAAGGAATTTCTGTGGTGGGCTCAAGCATGCCAAAGAAACATAGGTCTCCCCTTCTGCATGCCTCAAGCAAATCAAATCATCACAACAGATGCCTCGGACTATGCCTGGGGGGGCGCACATGACAGATCAGTGCATTCAGGGCAAATGGTCCCAAAAAGAGAAGCACCTACACATCAATCAAAAGGAAATGCTAGCAGTACAAAATGCTATTATGGCCTTCAAAGACCTACTGCATCCAGGCCAGCTATTGATAAGGACAGACAACACCACAGTGATGTGGTACATAAACAAACAGGGAGGATCTCATTCATACCCCCTGTGCAGACTACCCATGTCCCATTGGAACACGGCTCTGGAATTGCAAATCCAACTTCAAGCACAATTCCTGCCAGGGAAGGAAAACACGCTGGTAGACAACCTAAGCAGAAATATGACAGATCCCCACGAATGGAAGTTGCATCCTCAAGTTTTTGCAAAGATAATTCAGGCATGGGGACAGCCAGACATAGATCTCTTTGCTACCCACAGAAATTACCAACTGAAAAAATTTTGCTCAAGGACCTATCATCCACAGGCCTGGAAACTGGACGCACTTTCTTTCAATTGGACAACATTGACAGTCTATGCCTTTCCACCTCTTCCTCTGCTGCCCAAAGTTCTATTAAAAGCCAGAGCAGAGAGGCCAAAGATGATTCTCATTGCTCCAGACTGGCCAAGACAACACTGGTATCCACTCCTGAAGAGCCTGACTCATTCCCCACCATGGATCCTGCCTCTAGTGCCTCTTCTGTTGACCCAGCACAACTTCAAAACTCTTCACAGTCAGCTGAAAACCCTCAATCTAGCCGCATGGAGGATTCCTTGATTTCCCAACAGACCCTCCTCTCCAAGGAGGTGCAGGATGTCATCTTGGAGGCCAGAAAACCTTCTACTAGAAAAGCCTACTCCGCCAAATGGAAACGGTTTTGTGCCTGGAATCAGAAAAAGGGCCAGAATCCTTGGGTACTAAATTTACCTCAAATATTACAGTACCTAGCTGAGATGTTAAACAGTGGACTTTCCTTTTCCTCCATCAAGATCCATGCTTCAGCCATTTCTGCACAATACAACACTGATCCTCCTTTATTCTCTCATCCTCTCTTAAGACAGTTCCTCAGAGGGCCTAAGAATATAAAACCCCCAAGGAAACCACCAGTACCTGCTTGGGACCTCAACTTCATTTTAGAAAAACTGACCCTGCCTCCATTTGAGCCAGCTGCTTCAACAGAACTGCAATATTTGTCATGGAAAACAGCCTTCCTTCTGGCTATCACCTCAGCACGCAGGGTTTTGGAACTACAGGCCCTCATGGCTGTGCAACCTTTCATCATTTTCCATCAGGACAGAGTTTCTTTATGAACCAACCCTTCCTTTATGCCAAAGGTAGTATCCAGTGTAGCCTTGAATCAGACTATCCACTTACCTACCTTTTATCCTAACCCACAAAACAAAGGGGAAAGACTACTACATTCCTTGGACATTCACAGACAACTTTGTTATTATTTGGACAGGACAAAGCCATTCAGAAAATCAGAGCAACTCTTTGTGTCCTATGCTACAGGTGCTCAAGGAAAGGCTATCTCCAAACAGACAATCTCAAAATGGATAGCCCACTGCATACGCTTTTGTTACTCATTTCATGGAAAAACTGTACCTACAAGCATCAGATCTCACTCCACAAGGGCCACAGCTACCTCTGCAGCTTTCCACAGGGGGGTTCCTACCAAGGACATTTTGGAAGCTGCCACTTGGAGTTCTGTGCACACTTTCTCCAAGCACTATCACCTTCCACTTTACTCTAAATCTAGAGCGGGCTTTGCCACAGCAGTCTTGCAGGGCATCCTTGCTCCTCCTAGTTCCACTTAGTGCCTGCCACCCCTTTTTAGCTTTGGGATTCTACCCATCTGTTATAACTGCAACTGTATGCACGATGAACATAGTACAGTTTTGTACCTACCATAAATGTAGATGTTCGAGTGCTAATACAGCTGCAGTCCAGGTTTCCCTCCCTCCATGCCCTCTTGGGACAGGCCTTATGACAAACACCTCCTCATACAACCTGATTGGGGTATTCTTTTATGGTGTATTTGCTTGAAAACTACTGTTTTTTGATTATATTACATTGCATTATTACATAAGTTTATGTTTTGCCTTCCTTCTGGGGGCACCTGACATCTGGGGCAAGAAAAACTGAAGAAAATGGCGTCGGCTGGTTCTTTTATACCCCTGCTGCACTGACGTCAGGGAAGAAGCGACGACAACCGACGCCAGACCTAGACTTTGGAATTCGGCCGACCGAGGACCCGCCTGACGGCAAGATAACCCATCTGTTATGACTGCAGCTGTATTAGCACTCGAACATCTACATTTATGGTAGGTACAAAACTGTACTTTTTGACTAAACTTAATTGGACAAAGCCGGTAAATGAAAGCAAAATAAATAAAATATACTCCCCTAAAATGATTGTTGATTGTAGTAAATCATATCTGAAACTTAAGCAGAATGAGCAAATCTAATTTCTTAGAATGCATAGCGCAGATTATGGTACAGTTCCCAGTCCCTTCAGCTTTAATCTCTAAAATGTCAAAATAAGGCTAAAGGTTCCTGAAGAACATGCAGCTTTGGCCAGTAAATTGGATCCTGGGTGGCTGCACTGATGCCATCTCTGTCAAAATAAGAGCTCTTTTGTTAGTCTCCCATCAAATAGGAAATAGGTAACTTTAGCCACTCATTGATTGAAGGATTTATGCTATCTTTGCCGTTAACTGCATTTAATTACTAGGCTTGTTTCAGCTCTTTGCTGGGTGGGGTCCCTGCCCACATGGAAGAAGTAATTATCCAACTCCAAGAAGTAGATGCACGGAATAGTTATCCAGTATGAGCAGGTATACTTAGTTGCTTGGAGGACAGATTGTTTCTACCTAGGGAGAACTACTGCACTAAGCACAATTCCAGGCTATGACAACAAAAGCCCTCTAAAACCTTGGATTTGTTAGCTGTATACAAGAGGCCATATGTCCTTTCCCTGAAGAAATTTCATGTTTGGGGGGGGGGGGGGAATACAGAACACAAATATTCCCCCAGAGGATTGTCTCTCTTCTGAGAGGGTGCATTACTGTTCTATTACGGAATTGCACAAATGTAGTGGTCATATTTCTTTCTGATAGACACTGTCACCCTTCCCAACAAACCATCTAAGTAATCAATCAAAAGTGGTCCTTTAATGATCATTTGATATCGTACATCAGCTTCCCCCAGACCTATTGTCTGAAGGGCAAATATCATCCTTGAGCATCAGGCATAGTAGCAGAATGTGACAACAAAAGCCCTCTGAGAACCTGGCTTTACCAGCTGTATGTAAGAGGCCATATGCATAAGTCAGTTCCAGAAAGAGTACTGAATAAAGAATAAAAAAAAGTGGAAGAGCACTAAGGTATTGTGTACAAAATGCACTCTATTCTAGTGAACATGGGCACTTAGATCCTGTCTCCGCCAACACACCATGTCAATAATTAGTCTGGAGTAGTCCTGTGAATCACATGTCCCTAGTCTTTTTGTAGAGTGCACACAGGTGGAAATGAAGCATATTGCCAGAATGCAAGAACAAAGCCTTGCCTTCTGGAATGCTAGGTTTACTAACTATGTTTCAGGCCATATTTCAGTTCCCTGAAGACAGTTTACAATGAGTAATAAAAAAAAATGGACTTAAGTTTTGTACAAAAGATATGCATACTGTCCCACTGGAATATGCCCCTGCTGAGAAAGAACAGTACCCTGACTTTGAAGGAATCCTAGAAATCTAATGGTATCATATAACAGATACTACCCCACCCCTAGAAAAAAACAGCATCAGTCAGAAGTGATCCCATAACTACTGTTTGCTTTCTTACGTCATATGGCCCCCAAAATGACTCCCACATTCTCTGTACTTTAATGTCACACTGAGAAGAAAACAAAAGGTAACGGCCACAGGCATATTTCAACTTGTTGCAGTTAATAGAGACATACACTGACCCAGAAAACCCATATTTTTATTTCATAGTTTTCTTGCAGTGACCATTGTTTTTCATATGCAGTATGCCTTCTCACCCCCTTCCCTACTTTCTCTGTGCATCTGTGATGTTTGTGAGGAACCTCAAAAAAATGACGATAATTTATTTCAAAGTGTTGCTCTTTAACACTTGTACAAAACGCACACTGTCAGCAGTCAGGAAATCTCGAAAACGTTTTCTTGTGTAGTCGAACACAAATAGCAGCAACCAAAGAATTCAGCAGTAAAATCCACTTTAATAGTAAAACTGGAAAACCGTCGGATTGAGCGCTTTCATCCCCTGGCCGGGGATTTCAGCAGAATCAACACTCGATGTGAAGTTGTTCGATCTCGCCATTTGTTCTTGCACACGGGTCGGCCACATTCCAAGCTCTGCATCTAAGAGAAGCTCGAGGTACAAGTCCCTATCTTATGATCCTCTCCTGCTAACCCTCAGATCTAGTTTGCCGCTGCAACAGGTCTCATCGTTGAGTGAGAGCTCGGGCCAGTATTCCTTTTCTATATAGATAAAAAGTTCGCTATTTTTCAAAAGTTTATAATATTTAGAGTTATTATTATAAGTTAGTAGTAGTTGTGCGTGTGTTTAAAATAGTGTAGAAGTAGTGTGTAAGAATTTTTGGGAGTGGCTGCTCCTAGGCCTTAAGCCAATATCTTTCTGTCAGGGCTCTGTCAGAATTTTCTGTGTGAAGTTTACTAGTTAAAAACTCTTTGTTTAAAAATTTTTTTTTTTTTTTTTTACCTGTGTGTTATTCAGGTTACTTATTGTGTTATATATTTACATATTAGTATTACAACTGTATTTTTGTATTCAATTTGTCAGAGAAAGCCTAGTCTGGTTTCAAACGTTGCCAGTGTGGACAGAAAATGTCCATAACAGACCACCACGTTTCCTGCGTCTACTGCCTAGGCCCTCTCCATCTTCAGGAGGACTGCTCCATCTGCCACTCGTTTAGTGGCAGAGTTATGATGGAAAGACGCAGGAAACTTATTGAGAGGGGTCTCCTGAAACCGGAGTTTCAGGAGGCATTAGAGAGGGCAGACCAGTCATCTAAGTCTTCGAAGGGGTCGAAGTCTTCGAAGGTATCTGAGCCCAGGTCATCGGCTCCGAGTACCTCTGTTAAGATTCGGTTGCCGGCTCCACAGACCTTGGAGCCGAGCACCGAGCTGCTGCCTCGGGATGAGATCCAGGACGTGGAGCCGGTGTCAGAGGTGCTCCCTTCATCGATCCTTCGCTCGGTGACCTCTTCGACCCCCTTTGACCCGTTCCTCCAGAGCACTGTCAGACACCGATGTGGATCGAGTGGTGCAGAAACTGATGGAGAACACGGCCTTATCCAAACTAATTGCGGTTTTGTCCCAACTGGTTTCGAAGCTTGAAGCCCTTCCTGTTCCATCCATAGATCCTCCTTCGAGACCCATCGAGTCATCGGAGCCAGGAGTCGAGGATCTGATGATTGTTGATCCCCCGGAGCCGAAGCCTTCTTTAGTGCTTTCGGCTCCATTGACCTCTCTACCCATCGAGGGGTCTCTGAGCCGACGGTCTCTCCTCGGTTCCGGGGGGGGGGTTGAACCGAAGTTTCGGTTCCGACTCTTCCCCTCAGTGCCTCGGCGCAGATTAGTTCGGCTCCATCCTCTGGATCCGAGCCTGTGGTTCCGGGACCGGGGAGGCTACAGTCTTCTTTGGAACCGGTGGAGTCCTCGGCCCGGGGCTCCGGTGCCTTCGAGACCATGAGGAAGGTTTTGTCTGGTAAGACGTTCACATATTCAGATTCCTCTTCTCCCTCCCCGAAAGGTCAGAGTTCTGTCTCTGTACCACCGGTTCCCACCAAGCGTAGAGACCCAAAGCCTCAGTCAGCCCCAGAGAGTGAACCCTGCTCCTCGGAAGCTTCACCAGATGCCCCCTCTGATGAAGTCCCGAGGAAGAGGTTGTGCAAGAGGAGGCACCTTGATTCCCCACAGGAATCATTGACATCGGACATCAACTTGGATGAGTCAGAGGGGTCCCCATGGTCCTCCTCAGAGGATGTCTCATTTGCCGACATCCTGGAAATTCTCAAACAAAGGGGTGACTGGCAGTCACTTGCCCCCACTGAGGATGAGTCTGTGTTGCTGCAGGCTTTTGGGGCTCAACCTTCCACCTCCTGGGTAACTCCGCCCTTCGATGAGTTAATGGATTTAATAGCTTGAAGGGCTTGGGAGCCCCTGACACTTTGGAACCAATCCCTCGGAGGCCTAATAAGTACATCACTGCTCCCCAGGATAAAGCGTATCTCACCAAGGGAGTCCCAGTTGATGCTATGGTGGTGGTGACGGCGGCCACCAAGAAAGAAATGTCTGAAGCTTCTTCCTCCTCTGTTCATCCTCCTAACAAAGACTCTAGGATGATGGACAGGTACGGGAAGCGCATTTTTAGTTCAGCGACTTTTTCCATGCGATCGCTGAACTATCTCACTCATTTTACCCGTTTGCAGAGCGATCTCCTCAAGGAATTAGGAGATACTCTACAGGGTACCACAGATGCTGCTGTCTCAGACAAGGTGACAGCACAGCTCAATACCCTAAACTCTATCGTTAACTCATCCATGCGGCTCATTTCGTATGCAGCCGAAGGATCGAGTAGGGCTGCAGCTTCAGCGATTGCTCTGAGGAGACAATCCTGGATGCGCCTATGCTCCTTTGCGGAAGCCTTCAAGTCTTCCTTTATTAATGCCCCCTTTGATGGCTCCTCCTTGTTTGGGCCCAAAGTGAAGGAGAGGTTCACTAGGTGTGAGCAAGAAGGAAAGACCCTGTCTGCCATAGGGGTCCGTTTTTCCGCCCCTTCTAGACCATACCCCAAAGGGCAAAGAGGTGGAAAATGTGGTTCCGGAAGACTCAGGGAGCTTTCCAATCCACACCTAGTGAAACCCCCTCCAGAGGCAGAGGAGGGGGAAGGAATGGAAGACGCCGCCCAGGCAGCAGAGGGGGTCCGCAGAACCAGTGCGACAGGGATAGCGTCCCTGGGAAGCCCTTCCAGCAATCCTGAGGGGAGGCCCTGGCTGTCCTACACTGGAGGCAGTCGGGGGTCGCTTGGCTTTATACCCAGAGGCCTGGCTAAATCTCACTTCAGATTCCTGGGTAAAAAGCATAATAACCAGAGGATACAACATCCCTCTCTTAAACAATCTTCCCACCCAAAAAAGATTCCCAGATGTTCCACCCACTCTGCGGGATCAGGCAGCCATAGAAATACAAAGGCTGTTAGAAAAAAGTCATCCAGCCAGTCTCGGCGGACCAAATAGGATCCGGAACTTACTCAAGGTTCTTTTTAGTTCCAAAGAAAATGGGACTGGAGGCAGCTACTGGACCTCAGCAAACTCAATACCTTCATAAAGGAGAAATTCCAGATGGTCATGCTACAATCGATCCTTCCGTTTCTTCAAACAAACGATTGGATGTGCTCTATAGATCTCAAGGATGCGTACTACCACATAAAAATGGCCAGGCCATCCAGAGATCACCTGCACTTCTGGCTGGGAGCCAGTCATTTTCAGTTTTGAGCTTTGCCCTTTGGCCTCACCTCCGCCCCCAGGGTGTTCACCAAGTGCATGGCAGTGGTGGCGTCCCACCTGAGACGACTAGGATTCCGGGTGTTTCCATACTTAGATGACTGGCTCCTTACCGCCACCACCAGGCATCACCTATTGCAAGCCAGGGACTATACAATCAATCTCTGTTCCCGTTTAGGCATAACGCTGAACTTCGAAAATCTGCCTTGTCGCCCTCACAGCGTATATCATTCATAGGAGCAGAATTGGACACTACCTTAACTCTGATCAGACTTCCCCAAACAAGAGTTTCAGCCTTGAGAGAACAGATTTCTACTCTTCTACAAAACAGAAGAGTCCCCGCTTCACAGGTCTTGAAAGTTTTAGGCATGATGGCAGCTACCCTTATCGCAGTCCCCCTTGGGAGAATGCACATGAGGATCTTCCAGTGGCTGCTTTTCGCACAGTGGTCTTACCAACGGCTACCGTTGTCACACAATATCCTGCTCACGGAGTCTTGCAAGCGGGATCTTCGATGGTGGATGAACAGCCACGAGCTTATGATAGGCCGCACGTTCGTCCCCCCCCCCCCCAATAGCCACAGTGACCACGGATGCTTCCCTGATAGGGTGGGGGGGACTTTATCAGGGAAGGACAGTTCAAGGCGAGTGGTCGAAAATGGAGTACAGTTTGCACATCAATGTCCTGGAGTTGAGATCAGTGTTCCTGGCGTTGCAACACTTTCACGACTACTTACCTCCGGGTACAGTTGCAATTCAGACAGACAACATGTTGGTGGTCTGGTACATAAACAAACAAGGAGGAACCAGGTCTTACCCCTCATGCAGAGAGGCCCTGAGAATCTAACAATGGGCTGTGTCCACCGGATGCTTTCTCATAGCAACGCACATCCCAGGAACATCCAACGTAATAGCGGACAGACTGAGCAGAGCCATCCTGTTGCCTCATGAGTGGTCCCTCAAAAGTCAAGTAGCGGAAAGGATATTCCGCAGATGGGGCCAGCCTTGCTGCGACCTTTTTGCATCCCCCTTGAATGCAAAATGCAGAAGCTATTTCGCCCTACTTCCCCCTCCGGGGGGGGGGTACCCCCAGGGGCGCACTTGTGCACGATTGGCCCCCAGGTCTCCTATATGCCTTCCCTCCGGTTCCACTAATCCCGAAATTTCTGCAGAAAGCCAAAGGTCTGGAAAGGACGATCATCTTGATAGCACCATTCTGGCCTCGACAAATCTGGTTCCCCTTCCTCCAAGCTCACCAAATAGAAGAACCTTGGACTCTGGACCCAGTGCCAGACCTTCTGACCCACTCGTCAGGAGTTCTTCACCCCTATCTTTCATCCATCAAATTGACAGCATGGCTACTCCACTTCCCAGCTTAGCCAGGTCAGATCTTGTGTCTCCAGCAGTACAACACATTTTGATTTCTTCCCACAAAACCTCCACTAGAAAGTTGTACAAGAGCACGTGGAAACGCTTCGTGTGTTGGGCTTCCAAACAAGGTGTGTAGATCCCTTGGTTGCTCCTATTCATAAGATTCTAGATTTTCTATCTACTCTTTTTCATCAGGGGGCTTCAACATCCACCATAAGGGTACAACTGGCTGCCATATCTTATTTTCATGTGGGTGAAAGGGGAGCTACAATCATGTCTCACAGACTTTGTAGAGCTTTCATGAAGGGAACTCATCTCCGACCACCCATTTGAAGTCCGTTTTTTCCTTGGAATTTAAATATGATGCTATCCCAACTCATGTTATCACCCTTTGAACCAGCGTCGTCATGCCCACTTAAATATCTTTCCTGGAAAACCCTGTTTCTGGTTGCAATCACTTCAGCTTGCAGAGTCTCGGAGCTGCAGGCACTGTCAATTAGACCCCAGTATCTGATCTTTCACCCGGACAGGGACACCTTACATACTAATCCGTCCTTTCTACCAAAGGTCTGCTCAGAATCTAATCTTAGTCAGTCCATAGAACTTCCCACTTTTTTCAGGCACCATACCAATAAATTGGAATACATGTTACACAAATTGGACATGCACAGACAGCTGAGATTTTATCTTGACAGAACAAAAGAATTCAGGAAATCGGATCAACTTTTTGTTTCTCATGCAGATAACAAGAAAGGACTTCCAGTAACAAAGATCACGTTATCCAAATGGCTTTCGGACTGCATAAACTTTGTTTATTCATCTTCCAATCAGTCTACTCCGCTCAAACCTAAAGCTCATTCTACTAGAGCTGTTTCTACTTCCTTAGCCCATGCTGCTCGCTTACCGATAGATACCATTTGTGCAGCGGCTACCTGGGCCAAACCTCATACATTTATTACTCATTACAAAGTGGACAGGACCTCCAGGGACAGGGCTTCCTTTGGTTCCACTGTGCTCAGGAATGTTCTCCCGTGAGCCACCCAGGGTTTAGGGTTCTAGGGACGCTACCCGTGTGTAAGAACAAACGGCGAGATCGAACAACTTCACATAAAGAAGTTATGTTCTTACCATAACGTTCCATGTGAGTTGTTCATCTCGCCTTTGTTCTTGCATTCCCGCCCTCCTTCCCCCTCCGTGTTCTGGAAGAACAGGTACGACTGGTGGCTGGTCGTCTTTTCTCATGGTCCCTTCGGACTGCGTTCATATTTGGACATGTATAATATATATATATATATGCGTGTATCTGTCCTTACCTTTTCTGTATAGACCTGTATTTGGGTATTGATACGTATACGTGTGTAGGCAGGTATGTCTTCTGTTGTCTGGTTTTCATATCAAACTAGATCTGAGGGCCTCGAGCTTCTCTTAGACGCAAAGCTTGGAACGTGGCTGACTCAGAGCCGAGGGATCGGCTCCAAACCCGTGTGTAAGAACAAAGGCGGGATGAACAACTCACATGGAACTTTATGGTAAGAACATTAACTTCTTTTTTCATTTGAACCTATTTGAACACACACAAAATGTCACAAATTAATTAATTAATAAAAAATAACAAGTAAAAACACTTCTACCAATGAACTTGTGTAAAATCATATAAAAAAAGTTAAAACTGAAAAGTTTCTATCTTATGTCAGTCATTTAATTTAATGAAATGTGGCTTTGTGAACCAAGATGGGTTTAAGGGAAATTGTTTCATTTAAGTCTGGGCTGTGACAGGCTTGTAACCTTATCTGTCATTTTGTCTGTCTTTAACACTTGTATGTTGTCGCTCATCCAGTCAGGATAAAACAGACGAACAGTTGTGGGTTCGGTTCAAGCAGCTTTATTATATACAAACACATCAGGATTAGGACTTAATAACTTAAACTTATAAACTGACTACTGCACTTATACATGTTAACACTCTGGCTGTTTTCTCAAAATGGCACTGCTGCCTGCACGTGCTCACTATTTATGTGCACATGTCTACACTTGGAAGTGCTTCTTAAAGATACAGTACACGCTCCATTTTGCATATGTGCTCCCAACATTGGTAACTTGTAATGATGTGACATAACTCCTTCTAATTAATACCTTATCTTTCTAACTGACTCTGACTTCCCCCGTCTTTCACTGAATTATGTCAAGTCTGCCCTAGTTGTTTTGTGGGACTGCACTCCCCAACTAATGTAGCTGTTCTCTGGGGTCACACCATTTGTGAGGAAGGGAAACCAAGTTGAGTCCACAGATCATCCCCTTACTCACTACAAGTAAACAATGCCCACATCCCTCTCCCCAAAGCTAGCAATGTCCGTTACGGTTTTGCATAACTCGTGTAACTGCCCTTTGCTTTAAAGCACAGCCTGCCCCCCCCCCCCCCCCCATGCAGAGTCAGACACTTAAGGCAATCACCTGTTATGAGTGACTGTCAAATGTGGTGAAAGAGTCACAGAAATCCATATTCATTTGAAACTATGACATAAAGCCAACAACCACAGAAATCTGTTTCACTTTAACTGTGGGACACAACAACTCCAAGTTGACTTTCATAAAAATTAAACAAAAAGCTTATACAAGTGCATGATGCTTTTGGCAGTCACTGCCCACACATCCGTTTGGATTCTTGCCAAAGTGTTGCAAAAAAATCCCCCCAAATGTATTTTAACTTTGAGCTTTTAGGCGCTACATTCTGTTACCCTAAACCCCCATCTGAGCCAAAGCAATGACTACTTGAATCATCATCTGGTTTTGAAGCACCAACAACACTCCCAGTCATCTGTAAAATCATGAAGATTAAGCTGCTGCCGAAGGATTATCCAGTTTGCTTTATCCTGACTCACCACTCACCACAAAAAGAGAAAAAAGGTCAAGTCACAGCTCACAACCTCTTGACACAGCAACCAGGAACAAAACCAAAAGTCAAGGAGGGTACAAAGGCCCATAATTATCGCACATGAAATATTCCTCTTCTCCCATGTATTTAACTGGTTAGAATAGCAGGTTTTTACCTTAACATACATTTTTCTGATGAATTTGAAGATTGTAATTCAAAAGCCTGCCATTGTTACTGTCCGCAATCATTTACCAGGTAAAAAGGATGGAGTTAGTCAGTCCCAGTACAGATTTATGAAACCCGCTGCAATCCACACCTTCTGACTGGAACAATCCTTGGGAGACTGTAATATGAGACACCAAAAACAGCTGAGAAAATACAGTAGACTTATTTTCTAACCTGTTTAAGGTGCTAATAATAAGCCAAGCTTGTAGGACTGCTGTCTTGCCAAGACTAAGAGTGTTAAACTGATTCTCTTTATAGTCTCCCCCTCCCATACTTCTCAACTTCTTTGCTCAAAAAATCTGGGCAGTGCAAAAAATAATGGGGGGGACAAAGGCCAAGAATCTGAGACAAAATTTAGATATTACTGTAGTTTGAACAGTAGGCATGCAACAACAAGCATTTTTGAACAGTAAGTAGGAAACCTTAATGATTGGCATTACTGACTGATCTTCAGTGACTTAAAAAAATTCATAACATTTACAAAGCACAAGGCAGAAATATGAGGCATCAACTAAGGTTGTAGCCAGCCATTTACAAGTTGCACATGCTAGTCATATTGCACACCTCCTTTAAAAGGTATAGGTAATGACAGAGCACTGAATTACTGTTACAGCCATACTACCCCCCCACCCACCCCACACAATAAACTGTAAAAGCTATGAGTTGGCACTGCAGTACATAATCTGTTTGGCTACATCATAAAGACTGCCTTTTGGTTATAGTGATGTTCTGCACCAAGTGTCTGTAAAACAACCAGAAGACTTCACTTAAAGGCAGTTCTTTGGCAAGTGTGCATGTCATGACAGTTTCTTAGATGTCCAGTGACAACAATGCGGGCATTCAAAAACAAATGTCTGTGCCACATTGTAGTAGCCAGTGCCAGAGTTTCAACCACACCAGTACCAGTGTTCAGCACCAAGCCTGTGCTGCACCATGATGACTAGTCCCATAGGTCCATTCACACAAATAACACTATGTAGCACTTACAAAACCCCTCTGCCACAGCATGGAAAGGTGGTCCACAAAGTAAAATTCATCCTCTGCACTCAGGCAAGTAGGCCAGTACATACAGTATATCCTAACACTCACTCTCTAGCAAAAGTAACCACATTAATGCATCCAAACCCACCACAGTAAGTACCTCTAAATTTACAGACTTTAAAAAGGCAATATGATGAGCACTCAAAATTCAAATGCAAAATGTTCAGCTCTCTGTCAGCCTCAGCTGTCACTTATGCCAGTGAATTGTATTCCAGTCTAAAAAAAACAGCATAAACTAAACTGTTGCAATCAACACTATATATACTGAACATAAAAATAAACTATCTTAGTGGAATGCAACATCAATAAGAAAGCTAATTAAACCCTATAGTAAATCAAACTTTACCTGCTTTCAAAGACTCTTGTCAAAAATCTTAAAAGTTGCCAGAAGAGAGATCGTAGGAGAACACAAAATTAACATCTGCAATCATAATCATTAATCCTTTTAACTCAAACTGTTCAATGTTATCATAGCCCCAGAGTCACTGAAAGTGGCTATTATGCCTCTCTAGAAGGGTCCCCACTTCAGACTCCAGGATCTGTATATCTAGCTGCTTAGTAAGTGCAGTTTGCATATTCATGTAGTCTGTTAATTCATATCTGATTTCATATGTTAAAAATTAATTCTGTAACCCCACAACAATATGATTTTGTTAAAAGGAGAGTGTTTGTATAATTTTTTTTGAATTTCTTCAAGAAAGTCATAAAATATAGATAGCAGCCATGCAGTTTGTACAGTATATCTGAATCTAGCAAAGACCTTTGACATTTGATACACTGTTCCCGATGCTAATATTCCAGGTAAATTGAAATGCATAAACACAGTCCTTTGTGTTGAGACAGAAAACGTGCGACAGATACTACATAGGTAGCTAAAGTAGCAGGTGCCACCTTGGAATGAAAAAGGTAGGTATTCATCAGAGTTCAGTAGTGGGATTCCTTCTGTTCAGTATTCTCAGCAATCTCTAAAGGACATGCCAAAAGCAACACCAAACACACTACACATGCCTACACTCAGTGGAGCCCCAAGAGCAAGTCCATAACGCAATCCAACACATTACACAGGACTCTTGTAGGGTTATTCTTTGTACAACACACACATCGCCATTCACCATACTGAACAAGAAGAAGATAATGGTTATTTACTTATCTGGAGCCAGAATCTGCCACGTTGTGCACATACTTAAGTCACTACACCACAGGTGCCAGTATGATTCGGTCGTAGTCCATGTGGTAATGTCCTGAGATGTACTTCCCTGGACTATATGAAGACAGATATTGTTGATATCCCTCTCTGTCTCAGTCTCTCTCTTTCAGTATGTGTCTGTGGGCAGATATGTGCCTTGCATTCAGCAACATTCTACTTTCACCAAGGATGATGCCACAGTATAAACAAAAGATGATTGGCTTCATTAATTAGTTTAGTTTGTCTTTCCGGAGGATTCAGTATTTGTCAGCCTGGGAGGACATGGTTACTAGACCATATTGTTTTGCAAAGTATGGTCTGTACCTGTCTCCCCTAGGCTTCTCAATATTGGTTAAAAGCTTATTCACCCTCTTAGAGCATTTTTTAGGCAGTGACAAATTGACAACCCTTCTGGCATAGCAAATAAAACCCAAAGAAACCTAAAGGTGTTACTGCTCAGTGCTAGGACCCTGACCAAGAAACTCCACACTCTACAAACCCTCCTCACTCTGGAGAATATAGACATCTCTGCTGTTACCAAGACATGGTTTAAATCTGCAAAAAGTACTGCCGTGCAAAGCTTCAGTGCTGTCCATACATTAGACCATTGGCTGCATTGATAAGATCAAAAGATGGAGTTGTTTAAATCTATATTAACAACAAATGTAACTCTAGGTTGGTCAAACAAGATGGTGCCCTGGAATTTAGCCACATACAAATCACCACAGACAGTACCATACCGTATCTTAGTAATCTGTAGGTCACCCTTTATGTCCCTAGAATCCTGTAATTCTTACCTAGACCTACTGGAGACACTTGTCATTAAAGCAAATACCATATTTATGGGATGCTTTAGCTAACCCTCTGTAGACTAGGAAACATAGACTGTCATACTTCCAGAATACTGGGAGTATACTGAACCTGGTGCTCGCCAGTATGGGAGAGCTAACCCCCCCCCCGTGTCATGTCCTCACTGGTGAGGATCACAAAGCTGTCTCATTTGAAATAAGTCAACTCTGTATCACCAATAAACCTTGTAACAGCTGTGGACTATTCCAAAGCAAACTACATCATATTAAACAGTTTAATAAACCAAGAATTCCATAAAAACCTTGAAACTGGTTTGCCAACAATGCCAAGTGGCCAGGAAGGCGCAGTTCTATTACTGGAGTATTTAATAGGTTAAAACAACACAGTTAAGCGCTTTAGTCTTTGAGTTCTTCAGAACTATTCTATACCAGAAGAGGAACTCTTCTTTTAGGAAATTACATCTTAACACCCCCAAATACAACCATTCAGAAGGCTGTAACAAACTACAAAAAAAGGCATTTAAAGATATAGTAACACAGAAAAAAACGTTAGTTTGTATGCTCTTCAGTTCAATTCACTCATAATAGATGCACTTTAATTTAGACCAAGAGAATTGGTAACATTCAAATAAAGCTGCCACTACATCTTTCTTTGCAATAACCAATTCTGCCAGTCATCACAATAGGCGCCTGTAACAATCTGCTTCAACACAAGAAATTTGAATCTAATAAAGCCAACATGGAGAAAGGCATGAAACAGAAAAATGTGACCGTGGTTTCAGGCGGTCTTCATAGGAGAGATACTGAAGACCTTGAATTTTCTTTGTAAGGAACCTTTGTGGTCTCTCTAGTTGCTGCAGGTGCCTGGAAAGGTACATACCAAAATGGGCATTGTACTCCATTATTGACCTGATGAGGGAAGAATACAGGGGAGGTTATAATTTCTTTTTTTCTGGAGGCAATGCTCTTACTTAGGAGATGAGCAACTTAGAATGCCTTTCTTACCACTGTGAAGACATGTTGATCAAAGGTAAGGTTGCTGGCAACCTGTGTGCCCAAGTTTCTCACCGATGAGTTCTTACTTTGGGTGTTATTGATGTGGTAGTTAGCAGGAACATAACTCTTACCGAAAGGGATGATGGTCATTTTTTTGCATTGAGTTTAAGGCCATGACTTTGGCACCAGTCATTTGTTTAAGACCCTCATGTAGGATGTTGACATCGTTTGGAGAGCCTCCTAAATGGAGTAGGGCTCGTGGTATGCAAAATGGTGTCAAAGGGTAGCTTGAGACTTCATATAATGTTATGTGGGGGAAATATATTTGGGGACTCAGCTGAAGAGGTGAAATATTAAACTGAATTTCTTGGTGTTGTACATTTAGGAAGCAGAGAGAAGGCCCTCTTTGTACTGCTATTCTAAAAATGAGAAAAAAGAAAAAGTACAGATTAGCAGACTAAATATTGGCTTGGAGATTGGCAAGGAAAAATTGTTTGTGGTTATTAGCTGATTTGGTAAAACAGAAGGATGAGGCCTTATCTGGTAAAGTGGTATGTGGTTATTAGCTGATTTGGTAAAACAGAAGGATGAGGCCTTATCTGGTAGCGACAGCTGCTACATATCGGTGTAAGGGGTGACTGCAATGCTCAGGTGGAGATCAGAGAATTAAATTATTGATGTTAGTGAAGGGCTGAGAGTTTATCTAGCAATGGATGGAGAAGGGTTGAGGCCTATGTGATAAAGGGTGATAGCAGAGCAAGGTAAATGCAAATGAGAGGGTAGCAAATAAGTTAGGAAGAGGATATGAGATGTAAACTGTAGGATTAAGTTGTGCAGAAGTTGTGCAGCAAGACGTTTGGAGAAAGTGGATGAGTCTCAAATTCTGAATTTTTTTAAGGCTAACATGGTGGGGTGCTTGGAGTTTGGTACACTGGTTAAGGTGTTTACCACACAAAGTGCAGGGTTTCACTCTCACCTTTGGAAGGGAAATTGTCTGAGCTTAAAGTGGCCCACAAGGGCAGGTAGCCTAGTTCTTACTCATGAGCGTATGAACATAAAGGAATAATTCTGATTATCCTTTGCTGTAGAGTCTAATTTCAATTTGCAATATAGTAGCCCTGAGAGTAGCATTTATTTCCTTACTGATGTGATGTTCTTGATGCATTTAACATGAGGAGATTTACATCTGTTGTATGATTTAAGAAGTTTATCTGATGTAAATTTTCACTCTATCCTCAACATATGAATTTGGATTTAAGGCAGTTACCACAGCTGGTGATCACCAAAAGACTCTCGAGCTCCTTCCCTACCCATAATTCACCAACCCCTAACATACCTAAGATCTCGTTAGCTGCTTTCTTGAGTAGACGTGTTCATTCTGAACTCTCGAGTTTTTCTGTTTAAGAAGTGGTTTAATGTTAATTTTTAGATTTTATCTTTCTCCCTTCCCATAGAATTATTGTGTTTCTAATTACCATTGTCGGTACTCTTTAACTTTTCCTTAACTTTAAAACATTTTTCCTATTACACTGTAGTGTATTCTTAATACCATAGATGGTATCACTTTTCCTCTTATCTCCTTTTCTCTATCTTTCCATGTATAATATATATATATATATATATATATATATATATATATATATATATATATATATATATACGCATACACATGTCCTGGTTTTAAAGAATGTCAAAAATGTGGGCATAAATTGCCTATATAAAATATACGTGAAGAGAAGACTCTGAAAATGACTGTTAATACACAATGAATAAGTTTAGCACTTTCCTTCGCTTTAATACCATGAACTTCTTCAGAACTCTAACAGCATAGCCACAAACATTCTCCACTACATTTAAAATGAACGAATACATAATTGATAATCCCATAATTAACAGTTGCAGACTTTTAAACCAAGGCACCCTCTAAAAACTGCTATCTAAGAATGACACCTGTCATTTAAAAGGCATTTAACATTGAGTGCCATTCAAACCAGGAAATACTTCTGCATTAAGAAATACTTGCCATCTAAGTTCTTTAATTTCTAAAGCAGTATTAAAATTATCGACAAGCTGTCATATTTATACAATCCAGTACAAAAGACACATTTCTTAAAATCGGAACATTCCATAGCATGCTTGGCTAAGGTGGTGTCCTTATTTCTGATGGCTAGACAATGTTCATATATTCTTTTATAAAGCCGTAATGGTTTTGCCCACATAAAAGTTGTCATGTGGAACACGTAGCTAAATACACTATACCCCAGCTCTTGCAGTTAAACCTGCTTTTACTAGTGATCAATTATTTGGCCAAGATAGTTGATCATCCAACATTTATTTACAAAAAAGTAGCTAGTGTCAAATCCATGCTAGAGATAGGGGAACAACATTCAGTGTCTTCTAATCTTAAAGGAGCTGTAGGCACATATCCTTGCCTTAACTGCAAACTGTAGATACATTGATTCTTCCAAAAGTATTTATTTTTATCACATTCAAAAAATGATCAGTAGTAAAAGCAGGTTTAACGGCAAGAGTTGGGGTATAGTGTATTTAGCTACATGTACCACATGTCATAACTTATATGTAGGCAAAACCATTAGGGCTTTATATAAAAGAATATATGAACATTGTCTAGCCATCAGATCGAAGGACATCAACAATGCCTTAGCCAAGCATGCTATGGGAATGTGCCGATTTTAAGAAATTTGTCTTTTTTGTACTGGATTGTATAAATATGACGGTGTTTGCTGATGATTTTAATACTGCCTTAGAAATTAAAGAACTTAGATGGCAGGTATTTGTTAATGCAGAAGTATTTCCTGGTTTGAATGGCACTCTGAATGTTAAATGCCTTTTAAATGACAGGCTTCATTATTAGATTGCAGTTCTTAGAGGGTGCCTTGGTTTAAAAGTCTGCAACTGTTAATTATGGGATAATCAATTAATTATGTATTCATTCATTTTAAATGTATTTAAGTGGAGAATGTTTGTGGCTGTGCTGTTAGAGTTCTGAAGAAGTTTGTGTTATTAAAGCGAATGAAAGTGCTAAACTTATTCATTGTGTATTAGCAGTCATTTTCTGAGTCTTCTCTTCACGTATATTTTATATAGTTCTTTTGTTTTCGTGTAGTTGCAGTGTTTTTTATTTTTTCATAAATTGCCTATGTCTGATGCCCATAGTTTGTGTTTACTGCTTGGGCCCAGATCACTTCCAGATTATTCTGTTTGCAAGCATTTCAGTCCTAGGGCTATTGCAGACAGAATAAATTGATTTTGAAAGGTTTACTCCCTTCCTCTTTTGGAGAAGCTATTTCTGGGGCTCATTTCCCCAAATCTAAAGTTAAGGAGCCTTCCATCCAGTCTCTGTGGCCTTCTGCTTTGTTGACTTCATCATCGGAGCTGCCAAGAAAAAAAGAAAGTCTGATCCAACATCCTTCCCTCCTATGCTGGCTAGTAATCCAGATGTGGGATCTAGTCTCCAAAAACAATTTATCCCTGCAGGCAGCCTACATCCCATCCAAGGACAATCACCAGGTGGATGCTCTCAGCAGATCATCCTCTCTGCATCACGAGTGGATGTTGAACTGGGAAATTTTTCTAGACATTGTCCACCAGTGGGGCACACCTCAATTAGATTTGCTTGCCTCCCCCCAGAACAGACGATTGAAAAAGTTTTGTACCAAGAACCACTCATCACTAATTTGGAGAGTGGACACCTTCAGCATTTCATGGAAGGAATGGTTTCTATATGCCTTTCCTCCCTTCCCTCTCATTCAAAAGGTCCTCCTGAATATCAGGAAGGACATGCCAAAAGTTGTCCTGGTGACACCCTATTGGTCAAGGCAGCATTGGTTCTTCCTCCTACTGTCCGCCAAGGGCATTCACCACCAGTTACTCCACAAGGTGGGCCTACTCACACAGCAGAAGGGAGCACTCCTCCACCATCACCTACAGATGCTGTCTCTAACACTATGGGTGATGAACTTTTAATTCCCTTCAGGCACCCACTACTCTGAAGACATGCTTTTGGTCCTGAAAGAGGTCAGGAAACCTACTACAAGGAGATCCTATATTTGCAAATGGAATAAGTTCTCCAAATGGTGTCTCCAAAGACAGGGAGAGAGCCCTTTCTAGTAGGTGTCTGTCTAGTCTTAACTTATGTGTGAACTTATCAAGGCAGGACTTTCGTACTCCTCCGTTAAAGTTCATCTATCCGCTATCTCTTCCTGCTTATCCTTAGACCCTCCTTTACTCTCCAGGCTAGACATTAAATTGTTCCTGAAAGGGGTATTGCACATCAGGTCACCAAGGAAATCCATTCCACCACCTTGGCACCTGAACATCATCCTAGAAAAGCTGACACTGGCCCCATTCAAACCAGCCAGTTCCACAACACTTCATATGTCCACATGGAAGACAGTCCTGCTGGTAGCCCTTACCTCATCTAAAAGGGTGGCAAAGTTACAAGCACTCATGGCTTGTCCCCCCTACACTGTATTCCACAAAGACAGGGTGACCCTGCGTACCAACCCTTCTTTCATGCCCAAAGTGGTCAACGAACAGTCTTTAAATCAGTCCATTCACCTACCCACCTTCTTCCCCTCTCCAACTAATGAAAGTGAGAGAATACTCTATTCCCTGGATGTGTGCACAGGCAACTAAGGTTTTACTTGGGCAAAACTAAGTCCATCAGAAAATCTAATCAACTCTTTGTATTCTTCTGTCACAGGGTACTAGGCAAGGCAGGCACCAAACAAACCATCTCCTGCTGGATCAGAAAAACTGTCTGCTTCTGCTACTCCTTCCATGGCAAGGACCTACGTCAGGGGGTAAGAGCACATTCTACTAGGACCGTAGCATCATCCAAAGCTTCTTCAAAGGCCTGGACACAGCTTCCATCCTGGAGGCGGCCACCTGGTCCACTATGCACACCTTTACCAGACATTACAAATTGGACCACATTTCTAGAGCCAGAGTAGGGTTTGCTAGGGCAATCCTGCAGGGATTTCTGGGATCAGCTACCTGTACCTCCACCCTTCCTCCTCCTCAAGATGTGGTACTCTCTCACACTAAGAATACTGCAATATGTAAATAGAAGGACATAGAATAGTTGTGTAAAATGTTACCATAATCATACATGTCCTTCTCTTCCATGTTACAGTATTCCTTCCTCCCCACCTATCCCCCTAAATTAATTTTCACCTGTCTGTGGAGCTCCCTGGAGCACCACCCAGACTATGGCCACAATGGTAAACAATTGGCACTTCACACTTCTGGTGGACATCATTTGGCTCTTCTTACTATACTGTCTGACTGGGTAGTCATTTGCTGTCTGTGCATACAGACATCACATTTAAGACCCCTGGTTTATGGCCCTACGTGTGATGTCTCGTGCACCTACAGTAACCAGGCTAAAGCTTTTGCATACGAGCCGACGTTCGTGTTGCCTGAGGAGGAGAATCCCCCACACTAAGAATACTGCAACATGGAAGAGAGAGTCATCTATGGTTGTGGTAAGATTTTCCACAACTATGTGTCTTTTGAGGGTGAGGGCGGTATTCACTAGGTTTTTGGTGAGGGAGGGCACAGCTGGTTCCCTGATGATGCATCCTTTGGACTCTATCCCTAAAATAGTAAGACAGTGGGAGATGCATAAAAGGATTCAAAACACAAAACATTGTCTCCTCCCACCTGTATGCAAAAAGCTTATCAAGGAGGTTTGCATAGTTTGGCAAGACAGTCTAGTCTCTCCAGTCTTCTGTCCCAGTTTTATACCTGGCCAAGATGGGGAGATCTCCCTACCCCATTTTCTCAGAAGAGGAGGATCTTTCTAAATTAGATGTTAAGGGTCTGAGCTACATCTCGCAGCTTTCCTCCCCTACTCATTGTGAGTCTGTAACTAACGGTGCCCTCTCTTCTTCTTCCACCCATGAAGAAATATTATTTGGGAGTACAATTTCCAAAATGAAACAAAAATATTTAAAATGTGAGCGTAAGGAGGTTTCAGAATCTGAGTAGAAATTGAGTATGGATTCACCAAAATCAATAGCCATTCACACTGTCATAGGAGCCTTTGAGGATGCCTTTGCTTTTGTTTCCCCTTATTCATTAAACCCCCTGCCACTAAGAAATTTGATAGTTTATAGGGTGTCTGGCGTACATAAACACGTGTTAAAAAAGAAAGTCAGACCCTGCCATAATTTCTGTTTATTAGAGATGTATCTTTTAAATCTTTGTGTGCTTCTAACACTGTACCAAAATAGGACAGTTGTTCATTTGATAGACTTGGAAAACTTCCCTTTTTACATTTGGAGCAGTCAGTTGCCATACTCCTATCCAAGTATCTGCTGTCTTTTTCATAATGTACAGCAAACCTTCCCTTCCAAACTCTTGACACTGTCCTTTCCTATTTGGAATGTGAAATTCTACCTCTTAGATCACTTCGCATTCTATTAAACATGCTTATGATGTGGATGCTATATTTAGGGATGCTGCTACAGAATGTGCAGAATTGCATGGATTAAATTACAAAACTTTCTTGGTGATAAAGCGCAGCTTCTGAATGTGCCAGGGATAAAAGGGCCTTATGTTTGTGAATTCTTCAGATAAAATGTTAATGATTTATGTTTAAGGTGTCAAAACCAAGCTTTATTTTTACATAAGTGATTGCATACATTCGTGTAAACACACTTTTACGTATAAATAAAAGTTGGTTTCTCGGCTTTATTTCAAAAAAATGAAAGTTTAAAAAGCTTCTGAACACAAGTATAATTTACTCCTGCCAAATTTATGGCATTAATATTCGTGTGGGCACGAGGAGTTAATGTTATGCTGAAGTTCTTCTCTATTTATATTGTATTAGCTTGAGTCAATGTTTATGAAGAAATTCTATAATTACTAACTTGTTAACTACCAGTTTGGCAAAATGCTTACATTTTGAAGAAGCAGGTGAAGCTGTATCACTTAGTACCTCATTCCCTGGCTACTACTTCAGTCATGAGTCAGTCCTTTCCAGTAAGCTCCCAGGAAGAAAAATAAATTTAAAAATGTTTCGTCTGTATCTTTAGCTATGGAAAGGAAAGATTTAAAAAGGGGTTGCTTTGTGCTTTTAGTGTGTTTAAATCCTGTTTTCTCACTACCTTCAAAAAGAAAAAGAAAAATGTAGCCCTCACTCTGACAGTGGTTCTTTTATCAGATGTGTGCAAGTTATCAGTTAAATTCTCATCATACTGAAAACTAATCCTGAAGAAAGTTTTTCTTCAGATTTCTTTCCAGATTTATCTTTTTCTGACACTGTTAACAAAATACAATGTATTTCAGTGGGAGAAATCCCCCATGTCTCAGCAGGAACATTTTAATTTGAGTGGAGTTTCCTTAGCTTGCATCTGTTCATCTCGTGTTGCTTGCCTTTGAAGTTATTTTCTTAAACATCTTGCATTATACCTGGCAGTCAACCCCCCACGTAAAAAAAAAAAATGTGAAGTACCTCATACAGGCAGGTTTTTGTTCTCTAAACCCAAATCTGATCCTGGAGTTGTATCTTCAGCACATCTACTGTTTAACATATTGTGAATGTTAATCCCATTTTTTATGACAAGAATGAAAGGTTTTTGGGAAGAGAGTTTAATGTTCATCATTCTCCCCGTTGCAGTAACCTTTTGGCTGTATGGGTTGTGTGTTGCCTAGGATTCAACAAGGCAGCTTCACAAAGCTCCAGATGCCTGCCACATCTGGCTGGTCAGCCCTTTGCAGGGAAATCAGCAGTCAGTGTCAACCTTTAGCACTTGCTGCTTTGAAAGGCAGCAGCTCTGAGGCTTCCCAGGAGCAGCTGTTGTCTTTCAGGTTTCATTTCTGGCAGATAAGTCTCCAATAAAATGTTATTTTATTTTGTGACTAGAAGCATCTCCCCTTTAAGAAACCCATTGATGATCTCCGTGTTTCACTGTTGCAGTCATCACAGTTGGATTATCTGCCTGCAGGTAGCCCTCAGTCAGCCCGAGTACCAGAGACTTAGTATTTCTGCATCGGTTGCTGTCACTCCAGGACTGACGTCAGATCATCAGGGGTATAAAAACAGGCAGCCAATGCCATTACATCAGTCTTTCTTGCAGAGGAGCCCGAAGCAGAAGCAGTTCGCAAGTGCCGGTCGGGCACTACCTGAAATTTCATTTACGAATTGAATAATCATGAAGTCTTCTAAAGCTAAGTACCGTATTGGGGATCCTATTTTCTTGCTCTAACCGATGTCAGAAAAAGTTAACAATTGTCTTGCCTTTGGAAAGCAAGTACCACACAGAGATTTTCATTCTTATTGCATCACATGTTTAGGCCCAGACCATGACATCTCGCGGTTTGTTTTGTGCCTTGTTCAAAGCCTGAACCATTCGTCGTTGGGCTCTGTCGGTAAATTATTTCGCTCTTGAGCTCCGTATGGCTTTGGTAAGCCATCCGACTACCAATATTCCAAAAAAAGTAAGGATAAAGACAGAGACGCATAGGTGCAAAGCTGCTGACGACGCTTCTGTTAAGCTAGTCGCCAGTTCGTCGATACTCAGTGAGGCACTTTTGCAGCCCCTGATGCCCGTTTAAGTGGATTCGCTGGCCTCTACCGAGACCCATTCTGAGTCCGGTATGCCGCGAGACTCTTCTTTGACTATGGAACCTGTGGATGTCTCTCCCTTGGATGGGTCCGGAGCCACTGTGCAGGCACCGGCTTGTGAGGCAGTTCTTCGCACTACAGATGTTCGACTCAGACGACTTTTTAAAATCTAAAACTGCAAAGTTTCTTGGGCAGAGAGTACGCGCTATGCCTAGAAAACCGACCAAAGCGCATGCACCTGCTCCCATGCCACGACGACAAATGCTTAGAATGGCAGAAGACCTTGATGTCCTTCATGGATGCATCTGCAGTCATAACAAGTGGGTTGTCGTTAACAATTGTTTAAACTGTGGGAAACAAATACCTCATAAAGATTTCAGTTCTGATTTTGTTACATTTATGCCGCCGGATCCTCCAAACCATGGTCAAACAAAGTGAGTGAGTCGGTTTCGGCTGAAACCGAAAAACTGGAACAAAGTACAGCTGCTGACCTATTCCTAACTGAGGGCCCCTGCTACAACTCTTGAAGCGACTTCTCACGGTGGTTGACTTATCAGACACCATCCCAGCCAAGACTACTAAAACAGTGCCTGTTAAACCACCCACATCCAGGCCCTCTTCTAGTTCTCAAATGCTAACTTTGGCAGAAGATTTAATTTCTTTAATTAGAGGATCTCAATCTCACCCAGACAGGACCTCTCAGCCCCGAAGATTCTGATGCTGAAGAATCCATCCCAGCTGCTTCCCGAACAGTTCCATGGCAGCAGGGGATTTTTCAGACCTCAGAAAAAGACTAGGACTTTTCTGCACCTCCAGATTCTTTACCCCAGCCCCTGCCAAACCAGACAGATTTTACAGGGTGCCAGATACTCATCACCACCTTAGCTCTCTCCTCCACTTGCAGACCCAGAAACTATATCCCCCCCAAGGGCAGTAGGCAGCGACCATATAAAAAACTATATTCCTTCTGAAAGGAAGCAAGGTCATTAGACAGATGGGAGCTAGAGCTTTAAACTGTCAGTTTCATATGATACAATAAAGAGAGTTTATGCTGGATCAGTTAACTAAAAACTAACCACTGATGAATCTCTTGATAAGAAATATGTATTAGAGATGGTAAATAACATACAACAGGTTAGCAACCATTCCTTAAAATGTGGCTATGATGCACTGGAGGCTTCATTTAGATCAGCCATGACAGGCACAGTGATAAGAAGGGGATCATGTTAAAAAAGTTGCTAGATGCTCTATGGGGGAGACACAAAGTTTGTTTGGTACATCTGCCCAGCAGGTTATGAAGAAAATGGAAGAAAAGGCAAAATCTGTTCAAACTGTTAAAGATTTCTTGCAAGAGGCAGAAACCAATCCAGAGAGGAGGTGAGAGGAAGAAGAGAGTGGGGGTAACAACAGAGGCACAGACACAGCCACTGCCACTACATCAACACAACCAACAAATAGCAGCTCCTCTAGGCAGAAAGTTAACCTTATTTTCAAAGAACTGGCACTACATAACAAAGGACAAGTGGATTTTACAAACCATACATCAAGGTTACGGTTTCACTTCCACACTTTTCCAGTCAAAGAGGAATGCCAAATCTACCTCCAAATCAAAAACAGAGGCTCAAACATGAGAGCTGTGGAAAGAGTGCCAACAGCAGAGCAAAGACTATTCCTAGTTCCAAGAAAGGAAAAACCTGTCCACCTTAAATACATACATCGTTGTCCCAAAATTCAAAATGCTGACTTTTCCCATGCTTCTTCTGAGTCTTGGCTGGTAACTCTAGATCTCAAGGAGGCATACCTGCACGCCCCCATCTCGACCAATCTGCAGAAGATACCTCAATTTTCTTGCAGGATCAGAGCACTATCAATTCTCAGCATTGCCTTTGCAAGCTGACAACAGATTTACAAAGGGTCATTTACTTGCTACAAGCACTGGGATACACAGTCAATTTACAAAAGTCAAGGCTGATACCATCCCAAACAAGGACATTCTTGGGCGCTGATTGGACACAGTAAAACAAATGGCATTCCTGACTACAGAAAACAAAAGAACTCCTCTATACTTCTTGGCACTAACAAAACTGAACAAGTTAACAGCAACAGTGGTACCTAAAGAATTTATGGTCCCAACACAGACACAGTCTAGAAACAGAAATCCCACTAATTCCCTGCTTAAAACAGGAGTTCCTATGGTGGGCTCAGGCATGCCACTCAAACCCAGGCCTACCCTTATGTCAAGCAAGCCAGACCATCACAACGCTTCAGACGAGGGATGGGGGGGACCCACATGCTGGACAAATCGTGCAAGGATTGTGGACACAGCATCAACTTCAACTGCACATCAACCTAAAAGAAATGCTGGCAGTAAAACTGGCAATCCAAAAGTTCAAACCATTTCTCAAAGAGGGCCAGTTGATGATAAGGACAGACAACACCACAGTCATGTGGTACATCAACAAACAGGAGGCACTCATTCATACCCCTATGCAGAATGACCTTGGAGCTGTGGACCCTGGCACTCAGCTACAACATCCACTTACAGGCAATATTTGTACCAGGGAAAGACAATACCCTAGCAGACATCTTCAAGACCATCACAAAGAAATGGGGAATGCCACAGATAGACCTATTCGCATCACCTCTCAATCACCAGCTCAAAAATTCTGCACAAGGACATTCCACCCATTAGCATGGAAAGTGGATTCTCTCTTCAACTGGAAAGGCCTAACAGCATATGCATTTCCGCCTCTTCCTTTGATACACAAGGTACTACTGAAAATCAAGAAGAACGCCCAAGAATTATCCTGATAGCTCCAAACTGGCCAAGACAACACTGGTACCCACTACTGAGGAGCATGTCTCGAACAATATGAGCATCATACATCCAAACCTAAAACCTTGCAACTGACTGCATGGAACATCACATAACAGCAGCTATTCCAGAACTTTCCCAAAGAGTTAAAGACATTATTCTTAACTTCTTCATTCAGGCCTGTCCTACTCCTCCATCAAGATACATGCATCAGCTATTTCAGCAGAATACAGCTTTGATACACCTGTTTGCTCAGGCAATTCCTCAGAGGAATCAAGAATGTAAAACCTCCAAGGAAACCACCATTACCAGCTTGGGATTTAAACTTTGTGCTAGAAAAGTTGACACTAGCACCCTTTGAACCAGCAGCAACAGCAGACCTACAACACCTGTCATGGAAAACTGCTTTCCTACTGGCAATTACTTCAGCAAGGAGGGTTTCAGAACTACAGGCCTTAATGGCAGTGCAACCCTTCCTAATCTTCCACCAAGATAGAGTGTCCATGAGGACTAATCCTACATTTATGCCTAAGGTGGTATCCAGAGTGTCTTTAAACCAGGCAATCCACCTACCTACCTTCTTTCCCAACCCACAAAACAGAGGGAAAGAATACTGCATACCTTGGATGTACATTTGGACAGAACAAAAATAGCAGAAAGACTGACCAACTTTTGTAGCCTATGCAACAGGAAGGGAAGGAAAAGCTATTTCCAAACAGACAATCTCCAAATGATTCTGTTACTCCTTCCATGGAAAACCAATTCCACAGAACATAAGACCTCATTCAGCCACTACCACAGCCATATTCCAGATCCCATCCTAAACACACCATAATCTACTTTTATCCTCCTATGACTGCAGATGCATCCATGAAGGACATAGTACAGTTTTGTACCTACCATAAATGTAGATGTCCGAACTGGATAGCATCTGCAGTCAGATTCCATCCCTCTGTGGTACTCCTAGGGTGTTTACCCTTCTAATAGCTAGCTGTTGGGGGAGTCTTTATGGTGTATTTGTTTGTGTATATGTACATACATGCTTATTGTTGTGTTTACCTCTATCTATTTGGAAACATTGGCATCTATCCAAATTTTAGCCTGCAAGAGGGCTACTGGCATCTGGGGCAAGAAACACTGAGAAAATGGCGCCGGCTGATGCCTTTATACCCAACAGAGAGAGATGTCGCCGGGTGGAGGCGACATCAGCGAAGCCGGACCGGACTTTGGAATGCCTGACGGCAGGACAACCCACTTGTTATGACTGCAGATGCTATCCAGTTCGGACATCTACATTTATGGTAGGTACAAAACTGTACTTTATGCTGATTAGGGGAAGTCAGCCTTCCCCTGCTAAGAGGAAAAGACCAGTCCCCTGCAGCTTCAACAGACCAGGAGTCTGATGACTCTAAGGTGACTGAATATGAAGACTTGCCCTTATCTGCTTATGAGGATTCAGATGCAGAGGAATCCATTCCCTCTGCCTTCCCTCCAGAGGATTTATTTTTGGTGAAATCTTACATACTTTAAGAGAGCATTTCCACTGGGAATGCCAAGACTATCCTCAGTCCAAAAAGCATCTCAGAGAATTTCTAGATTTGCCAGAGCACAGGCCTTTAGCAGTGTCTCCAATCCTGGAAGTTGTTGTTTTTATGGATTCCAGTCTTACTCCTGATACTTAACCTCTTGCCCTTAGGAAACCAGACAGGTACTACAGAGTACCTGACGCGCTCAAATTTATTTTCAAGAATCCTACTGCTGACCTAGAAATCATTTCCCAGGGGCCTAAAAGAATCAAGGCAACTACAGCCAAGAATCCCACCCCTTTGGGCAGGGATTCCAGAGCTTTGGACAGATGGGGTAAGAACATGTATACCTCTGCAACTCTTGCTATTAGAGCTTTGAATTGTCAGTTTCACATGTTGAAGTACCGGCAACATATTATGGAACTTAAACAAAAGGTGGCAACCTTTACAGACTGTGCAGAAAATAAAGAATTGCAGGAGCTTATGCACTCTGTTAAGCCAAGTCAGCAAACATACTTTGCAGTGTGGCTTTGACGCCCTAGAACCATCTTGCCTGGCAGCAGTCACTGGTTCTGTACTGAGAAGACATGTTTGGCTCAAGGAACAGACCTTGCCAGACCATGTCAAATTGAAGTTACTAGATATTCTTTTGAACAAGGACGGTTTGTTTGGCACCAAAACAGAAGAGGTTCTTAAAAAGATGGAAGAAAAAGCTAAGTCTATGCAGATTGTTAAAGAATTCTTACAAATGCAACCCCCTAGATTCAGTAGGCATTGCCCTTTCAAACACTGATCCTTTCCAGCACTCTCCAGGCCATTTCAAACCAGACCCAGGGGGAAACAGACCACCCAGACTACAGTCTCAGGGTATGCAGAGATCTAAGCAATGGAGTGCCCCCACCCCCGAAGCCGGATTGGTAAGCCACCTCCTTACGGGAAAAAACTCACAATGACTTCTCTATTCCACTCCCCACTTCTTCCCAGTTGCCTGTACCCCTAGGAGGAAAACTTGCCCTTCATGCAAAAAACTGGATGTCCAACACAAGATCGATGGGTCCTCAACATTATTACCCAGGGGTACAGATTTTACTTCCATTCACTGACAACCCCAAGAGGGTTCCCAGCCTTCCTCCAAACCAGTGGGCAGAGGCTCAAAACCAAGTTCTATCCCTCCTCCAGTGGAACAGATAGGTCAAGGATTCTATTCCACACTCTTCCTGGTACCCAGAAAGGAGGGCTCTTGGCACCCAATCCAGGATCTTTCTATTCTCAACACCTTCCTGGTGGTACCAAAATTCAAAATGCTTACCCTGCAACAGCTTCTTCCTATGCTAGCCAAGGATGCCTGGTTAGTCACCCTAGACTTAAAAGAAGCCTATCTGCACATCCCTATAAGGGAGTCATGCAAGAAGTCTCTACGTTTCAGGGCCGGATCTATGCATTATCAGTTCTCTGCACTTCTCTTTGGCGTATCTACTGTACCCAGAGTATTCACAAAATGCCTGGCTCCAGCCATTGCATACTACAGGCAGAGAAATATCCAAATTTACCCGTACTTGGACTGCCTGATTCAGGCGGACAGTCAGGAATTGCTGTTGCAGCACTTGACATTTGTGAAAAGCCTTCTCACTTCCCTGGGATACACCATCAACGAAAAAATTCAAAACTGGTATCCAGTCAAAAGATTGTATTCCTGGGAGCAAGCTTGGACACAACATCCCAGATTGCATTCCTCACTTCAGAAAAACAAGTCTGACAGCCTTCTTCAAACAAATGGCCACCAGAACTCAGCTATCCGCAAGAAAAATGCTGCAGGCCCTAGGGTTCATGGCCTCATGTATACTGCTGATTCCATATGCAAGACTGCATATGAGGAAACTTCAATGGTACTTTGTCTTTGGTGCCAGCATTCTCAGGATGTGGAAACAGTCAATGTTAAGTTGTCAATCTCACCTTCATTCTTGCTGGATGGGTTCGGAGCCGATCCTCGGCTCCGACTCGGCCAATACTAAATCTCGAGAGCTATTTCCACCGGCTCGAGGCTCCCCTATATCCCACAATGCTAGGCAGTAAATACCCAGATCTCGTTTGCAGCTTTAACTACGAGGTGCTTGTTTCTACCGGCTCTGCATCTTAGTGACTTTTTATAGTTCTAAAACTTCAAAACCCCTTATTTTTTTCTTAGAATAGTTTTCTTTACAGTTTATTAGTTAACTATCCCTAGTCTCCTTCGGGTTCCCCTAATTGTCTTTCCCGTTTATCCCATGTTAATTTTCTTAGGCCTTCGGGCCCTCCTCCCTTCCCCTTAGTCATACTTATTGTGGGAGTGTTTGGATTTTTTTCCCCTTTCTTAACAGGTGTGTCTGTGTTTCACAGTTTTTGTTCGGGATGTCTAAAGACTCAGGCTTTAAGAAGTGTGACTCGTGCTGTCAGAAAATGTCTCTGACAGACGGTCACACTTCTTGTGTATATTGCCTGGGACCTTTGCACCTGCAGGACTTTTGTTCTGTCTGCCACGCTTTCAGTCCAAGAGTCCTGCAGGAACGCAAAAATAAATTGATACTGCGAGGCTTATTAAAGCCTGAAGGCTCCCTGACCCAGACTGTGTCAGGAAAACCTTCCAAGAATTCCAAGGCGTCGGCTCCAGCTTCGGAGCCGTCCGCTGGTGGCTCTAAGGCTTCTTCGACATCGACTCCGTCTGGAGCCGATGTCTGTAAGACAAAAACGGTTACCTCTGCTCCGGCTGGAGCCGAGAGGTCCGAGACTCAGACGGCTCCGATAATTTTGTCAGAGCCATCTACTAGAAAAAGGTCTAGATCCCCATCCATTGGCTCTATCCACTCGGCCCCGGGATCTCCACTATTATCAGAGAGGAGCCATAGGTCCCACTCCTCTCAGTCCTCCAGACTGTCCGACCATGATTTAGAGGGGGTGGTGAGCAGACTTCTCAAGTCCCAGGCACTAGCCCAAATACTACATAGCCCTACCCAACGGTCAGTGGCTATACCCATCCCTTCCTCAGTTCCTCCTTCGATTCCCATGAGTTCAGAGCCGGAGCTTCTCAGAGCCGTGACTGTCGGTGCGTTGGAGCCGATACTTCCACTTTCGGCTCCGTCGTCAGCTCCGATCTCCTCCTTGGAGGGATCTGGGCGCCGGGCTTCCCTCGTCTGCTCCGAGGGGGGCGAGTGGCATCGGACCCTTGTCTGAGCCCGTTCTCCCTCTCAGAGCCTCGGCGCTGGTGAGCTAGGCCCCATCGGCCTCGGAGCCGTCCCTTTCGGTGCCGGGAGGAGTCCTCATCTCTTCGGAGCGGGGATCTTCAGCCCCGCCTGATCGGGGCGCCTTCGAGGTCATGCGGAGCGTGCTAGACCCGGTGTCTGCTCCACGGTCGGCTCCCTCAGCTCTTCCCTCTACAGTGCCTGCGATGGTCTCTACCCACCCTCTCGTCCCAGACCGTAGAGAGCCAGCGTCTCAAGTTTCCCCACTGGGAATATCCTCCTCTTCCGAGGCTTCTCCTGATCCTTCAGGGGAACCCCCTCAGAAGAAACAATGCAAGAGGAAGCATATTGACTCCCCCGAGTCTATCACCTCGGATACCGACTTGGATGAGTCTGAAGGGTCCCCACGGTCCTCTTCTGAGGATGTCTCCTTTTCAGACATCCTTGAGATCCTTAAACAGAGGGGGAACTGGTCCACCCTTAACCCTTCAGAGGACGAGTCAGTCTACCTTGAGGCTTTTGGCTCTCGCCATTCCACCTCCTGGGTATCTCCTCCCTTTGACCCCCTCATGGAAGTGGTGGCAAGGAAGGCGTGGACAGTCCCTGATACGGTGGAACCTACCCCACGAAGGCCGTCCAAGTTTATTACAGCTCCTAAGGACAAAGAATTCTTATCCAAGGGCGTCTCTGTTGATGCTATGGTGGTGGCCGCAGCCACTAAGAAGGAATTAGCTGATCCTTCGGTACCTATCCATCCTCCTAATAAGGAATCTAGGACTATGGATAGGTACGGTAAGTGGATGTTCTCCGCGATCTTTGCTATGCGTTCGCTGAACTTACCTGTGTCACTTCACCCGTCTTCAGAGAGGTATGATCAAGGAAATGGGTGATGTTTTGCAGGATCCAACAACTGAGGGGTTTCGAGACTAAATGAACTCCCAGCTGGCAACCCTGAATTCAATCGTCAACTCCTCCATGCGGCTTCTTTCTTATGCGGCCGATGGGGCGAGTAGGGCCGCTGGCACAGGTGTAGCTTTACGACGTCACGCCTGGATGTGGCTTTGTAACTTTGCGGACCCTTTCAGGGCATCCTTCACCAATTCCCCTTTTGATGGTACAGCATTGTTTGGACCTCAGGTGAAGGACACGTTGACTAGGTGCGAACAGGATGGCAAGACTCTCTCTGCCGTGGGAGTCCGGTTTTCTACCCCTTCCAGACCATATTCCAAGGGTCAGAAGGGGGGAGGAATGTGGTTCCGTAAATCACAGGGAGTCTCGCCTGATGCACGCAGTCAGTTTCCCTCTAGAGGCAGAGGGGGGGAACAACAATAGGCGCCGCCCTAGGGGCAGGTGGGGTCCGCAGAATCAAGGTAGCAGAGAGACTTTCTCTGACAAACCTTTTCAGCATCCCTGAGAAGCTGCCCGACTGTCCACCTTCGGAGGCAGTCGGGGGAAGATTATCACTGTATTCAGAAGCCTGGCTTTCCCTCACTCAAGACAAATGGGTACAGTCGATCATATCCGAGGGTTACAAAATTCCCTTTGTCCACATCCCATCCCAGCCAAAAGGGCCCCTTCCAGACGTTCCACCCGGTCTAAGGGAACAAGCAGCACTAGAAATATTAAAGCTGCTGTCAAAAAGAGCTATCCAGCCAGTCCCGGCAGACCAGCAAGGATCCGGAATCTACTCCCAAATTCTTTTTGGTTCCAAAAAAGACAGTGGACTGGAGACCGATATTGGATCTCAGCAGACTAAACAAGTCTGTAAACAAAACAAAATTCCGGATGGTCACGCTTCAGTCCATTCTACCCTTCTTGGGTCAGGACAATTGGATGTGCTCAATAGACCTTCAGGATGCGTACTATCATATCAAGATGCACAGACACTCCAGAAGGTTCCTCCGCTTCCGGCTGGGAGCCAGTCACTATCAGTTCAGGGCCTTGCCCTTTGGTCTCACTACAGCCCCCCGAGTATTCACCAAATGCATGGCAGTGGTCACGGCTCACCTGAGACGACAAGGATTCCAGGTGTTTCCATATTTAGACAACTGGCTCCTTACCGCTACCACCAGGCGTCAACTTCTCATATCCAGAGACTACACCATTCATACTTGTCAAGCTCTAGGCATTTCCATAAATTTTGAAAAATCTGCCTTGTTGCCTTGTCAGGCTATTACCTTTATAGGCGCCACCTTAGACACTATTCATCTTTCCACGAAGCTAACAGAGCAAAGAGTATCCGATATCCGCAAATATGTTCACATTCTTCTTCAGTGCGACAGGATCAAAGCCAGGTTTGTCTTGAAGGTTTTAGGTCTCATGGCAGTTGCCATTGCACTTCTTCCCCTAGCACGCTTTCACATGCGGATCCTCCAGTGGATGCTGTTTTCTCAGTGGTCCTTCCAACAGCTCCCAATGTCTCTCAGTATTCTGCTGACCCAATCATGCAAGAAGCATCTATCTTGGTGGATGACCTCCCCTCAAGTTCTTCAGGGCAGATCCTTTGTCCCCCCCCCGGTTGCCACGGTGACAACAGACGCCTCCCTGATTGGGGGGGGGGGCATTGTCAGGGCAGGACGGTCCAGGGCACATGGCAACCTTTCGAAAGCCATCTGCACATAAATGTCCTGGAGATGAGAGCAGTACTTTTAGCGTTGCAAGCCCTTCAGCACTCTCTTCCCAATGGGACTATTACAATTCAGACAGACAATATGTCTGTAGTATGGTACATCAACAAACAGGGCGGAACCAAGTCTTATCCCTTATGTCGAGAGGCACTCAGACTTTGGCAGTGGGCGATCTCATCTCAGCGGTTTCTGATAGCAATGCACATCCCCGGGAAGTCCAGTGTGATAGCGGACAAGTTGAGCAGGGCCATACTCATGCCACATGAGTGGTGTCTCAAACAGTCAGTGCTGGAAGAAATTTTTCAGAGATGGGGCCAACCTTGCTGCGATCTTTTTGCTACTCCCCAAAACAGCAAGTGTCACAATTTCTTCACTCTCTTTCCCCTACCAGGTCAACCCGCCAGGGACGCTCTAGTCCACGATTGGCCCCGGGGACTTCTGTATGCCTTTCCCCCCTTTCCACTGATCTCTCAAGTAATTCAGAAAGCTACCGCATTGAGAGTCGACATGATCCTCATTGCCCCTTACTGGCCTCATCAGATATGGTTTCCGTTCCTTCACCGTTTTCTGTTGGAGCAGCCTTGGCATCTGGATCCACTGCCAGATCTTTTGACCCATCAATCGGGTCAGCTGCACCACTCCCTCCTATCTCTCAACCTCACAGCTTGGTTGCTCCGCTTCCTACCCTAGCCAGGCTTCCTTTAATTTCCCATTCGGTCCGTAACATCCTTATAGCCTCCCACAAGTCTTCTACAAGAAGGATTTACAATAGCAAGTGGAAACGTTTTTCCTTCTGGGCAGCAACTAACAACATAGACCCTTTCACTGCACCTATCCAGTCTATACTAGACTTCCTGGCAGAACTTTTTCATTCAGGATGTTCATCGTGCATACAGCTGCAGTCATAACAGATGGGATGTCCTTCAAGGATGCATCTGCAGTCCTAACAAATGGGTTGTCCTGTCGTCAGGCAGCCCTTCGGTCGGCCGGATTCCAAAGTCTGGGTCTGGCCTCGGCTGGTGTCGCACTTCACCCGATGTCATCTTTGCTGGTCTTCGGGTATAAAGGCATCAGCCGACGCCATTTTCCTCAGTCTTTCTTGCCGCGTGGCGCCCGAAGCAGAAGCTGTTCGCAAGTGCCGGTCGGTCAGATCCAGAGATTACTACTACCGAATACTACTTGAAGACTTCTAAAAGCTAAGTACCCTGTTGGGGACTCTTTCTTGCCTCAGCCGATGTCAGAAAAAGTAAATAACTGTTTAACTTGTGGGAAACAAATACCTCATAAAGATTTCCTCTCTTACTGCTTACCTTGTTTAGGCCCAGACCACGACGTAGCAGCCTGTTTAGCCTGTGCTTCCTTCAACCGACGAACGCTTAGGCCGGTCGGAGTTTGCTGAACAGTTTTTCGCTCAGATTTTGCGTACATTATGCCGTCGGATCCTCCGACTTCTCAAATTGTTAAGCGCAAAAAGACCGACACTCGCGGTCCGCAGTTTCGTCCGAAACCACGGTTAAGCAAACCGCGAGTGTCTCGGTTTCGGCCGAAACCGAGCAAGAGCAAGCAGGTCAATCGTCAGCCGAATCCATGACTACTACCGAGGCTCCTGCTACCCTAGTTGAATCGGCCTCTGAAGTTTTGCCTACTAATGTGGTTCCTATAGAATTATCAGACAACATCCCTTTGGATGTCTCTACCCCAGCACGTGGTGCTGCTAGGCCTCCTGCAGCCATGTCTATTAAGGCCTTTGCCAGGGCTAAAGCAGACAAAACTGCTAAATCAGTGCCTGTTAAGCCCCCCTCACACAGGCCCAGTTCCAGTTCTCAAATGCTTACTCTGGCAGAGGATCTCATCTCTTTAATTAGGGGATCCCAATCTCACCCAGACAGGGCCTCTCAGCTTCCAGAAAAGAGACCTAGGGCAGAGCCCCCAGAGCCAGTGTCCTCAGATGATTCTTCTGATGACTCAGACATTACAGACCATCCAGAGGCTCCTTTTTCTACTTATGAAGATTCCGATGCTGAAGAATCTATTCCATCTGCCTCTCCACCAGAGGAATTTTCCTTTGGGGAAACCTTACATGCCATGAGAGAACAATTCCAATGGCAGGGACAAGATTTTTCAGATTCAAGAAAAAGGCTTAGGACCTTTCTACACTTACCGCAACATAGGCCCTTAGCTATACCTCCAGTTCTGCCTGTTGTGGATGATGCATTTAATGATGTTTGCACTGCTCCTGATACTTTACCTCCAGCCCCTGCCAAACCAGATAGGTTTTACAGGGTACCGGGCACTCATCACCACCTATACAAAGCCCCACTTGCAGATCCTGAGACTATCTCCCAGGGGCCTAAGGGCAGTAGCTTCGACCACAGCAAAAAACCCTCTCCCTTCTGAAAGGGAATCCAGGTCCTTAGAGAGATGGGGTAAAAAGTTTACACCTCTGCTACTCTCTCAGCTAGAGCTTTGAACTGTCAGTTTCATATGATCCAATACCAAGAGTTTATGCTTGATCAGTTAACTAAGAAACTGTCCTCTGATGACTCCTTAGATAAGAAATATGTTTTAGAAATGGTGAATAACATTCAGCAGGTAAGTAACCATTCTTTAAAATGTGGCTATGATGCACTGGAGGCTTCATTTAGATCAGCCATGACTGGCACAGTTATAAGAAGGCATGCATGGTTGAAAGAACAGGTCTTGCCGGATCATGTTAAAGCAAAGCTGTTAGATGCTCCTATGGATAAGGTCAGTCTATTTGGTTCTCCTGCTCAGCAAGTAATGAAGAAAATGGAAGAGAAGGCAAAATCTGTGCAAACAGTTAAGGATTTCTTACAGGTTCAGCCTCCAAGGTTTAGCAGGAACTGGCCTTCCAAAAATTGGTCCTTTCCAGACTCCTCTAAATCTCAGAGAGGCAGAAATAGACGTTCCAGAGGCAGAAACCAATCCAGCGGAGGTGCCTACAGAGGACGCCAGTGGCAAGGCAATAACCAGCGAGGCACAGACACAACCACTGCCACTGCAACAGGACAATCACAGTGACTTGGCTCTGACACCGCCTACCAGGGAACAAATAGCAGCACCCTTAGGCGGAAAGTTAGCCTTATTTTCAAAAAATTGGCACTATATCACAAAAGACAAGTGGATTTTGCAGACCATAGACCAAGGCTACAGGTTTCACTTCCACACCTTACCAGTAAAAAGAGGAATGCCAAACCTACCTCCAAATCAGAAAACAGAAGCTCTAAAGCAGATAGCTCAATTAACAAAGATGAGAGCTGTGGAAAGAGTACCACCAACAGAACAGGACAAAGGATTCTACTCCAGACTCTTCCTAGTACCAAGAAAAGAGAAAAGTTGGAGACCTATTCTCGACCTGTCCTTAAACACATTCATCATTGTCCCAAAATTCAAAATGCTGACCCTACAGCAACTTCTTCCCATGCTGGGCAAGGAGTGTTGGCTGGTAACTCTAGATCTCAAGGAGGCATACCTGCACGTCCCCATACGACCAAATTGCAGAAGATGCCTCAGATTTCTTGCAGGATCAGAGCATTATCAATTCTCAGCATTGCCCTTTGGCTTATCTACTGCGCCCAGAGTATTCACAAAATGCCTGGCATCAGTAATCACTCATTGCAGGCTACAGGGAATCCAAATTTATCCATACCTGGACGACTGCCTGATACAAGCGGACAACAAAAGCAAGCTGACAAAAGACTTACAAAGAGTCATTTGCTTACTACAAGCCCTGGGATACACAGTCAATTTAAAAAAGTCAAGACTGATACCATCCCAAACAAGGACATTCTTCGGTGCGGAATTGGACACAGTACTGCAGAAAAACAAGAACAACTCCCTCTTTACTTCTTGGCATTAACAAAGCAGAACAAATTAACAGCAAGGAAAGTACTGCAGGCCTTGGGCTTCATGGCATCATGCATAATCCTGGTCCCCCATGCCAGACTACATATGAGAAAGCTACAGTGGTACCTAAAGAATTTATGGTCTCAACACAGGCACAGCTTAGAAACCGAAATACCACTAATCCCATGCCTGAAACAAGAGTTCCTATGGTGGGCTCAAGCATGCCAGTCAAACCCAGGCTTGCCCTTCCACAACTTTCAAGCAAGCCAAACCATCACAACGGACGCCTCAGACCTAGGTTGGAGGCACACATGCTGGACAAATGCATACAAGGATTATGGACTCCAGACCAGCTGCACCTGCACATAAATCAAAAAGAAATGCTGGCAGTAAAACTAGCAATCCAGAATTTCAGACCATTCCTCAAAGAAGGCCATTTAGTGATAAGGACAGACAACACCACAGTCATGTGGTACATCAACAAACAGGGAGGCACTCATTCATACCCCCTATGCAGAATGACTCTGGACCTTTGGAATATGGCTCTGAGCTACAACATCCAGTTACAGGCAATATTTGTACCGGGAAAAGAAAACATACTAGCAGACATGTTAAGCAGAACTACCTCGGATGCTCACGAATGGATGCTACACCCGGACATCTTCAAGGCCATCACAAAGAAATGGGGAATGCCACAAATAGACCTATTCGCATCCCCATTCAATCACCAGCTCAAGAAATTCTGCACAAGGACATACCACCCACTGGCATGGAAGGTGGACTCTCTATCCTTCAGTTGGAAAGGCCTGACAGCATATGCATTTCCACCTCTTCCTTTGATGCACAAGGTACTACTGAAAATCAAAGAGGAATGCCCAAGGATAATTCTGATAGCTCCAAATTGGCCAAGACAACACTGGTATCCATTGCTGAGGAGCATGTCCCGGGAGAGCGTGGACACTACCCTGATGCCTTTGATGTTAACTCAGAGCGACTACAACATCATGCATCCAAACCTAAAAACTCTGCAACTGACTGCCTGGAACATTACATAACAGCAACTAACCCAGATTTATCCCAAAGGGTTAAAGACATTATCCTTGAGGCCCGCAGACCTTCAACAAGAAGGAACTATGCAGGAAAATGGAAAAGGTTTGTCATTTGGAGTACTGAAAGAGGAAAAGATGTGTCAAAGATAGATATTGCTAACATCCTGGAGTACTTGGCAGAGCTTCTCCATACAGGCCTGTCCTATTCCTCCATCAAGATACATGCATTAGCTATTTCTGCAGAATACAGCTTCGATCCCCTGTCTTCTCATCATCTACTCAGGCAGTTCCTCAGAGGAATCAAGAATGTAAAACCTCCTAGGAAACCACCATTACCAGCATGGGACTTGAACTTTGTGCTAGAAAAATTGGCACTCCCTCCATTTGAACCAGCAGCAACAGCAGATCTTCAACACTTATCCTGGAAAACTGCTTTCCTACTGGCAATTACTTCAGCAAGAAGGGTTTGAACTACAGGCCTTAATGGCAGTACAACCCTTCCTAATCTTCCATCAAGATAGAGTGTCCATGAGAACTAATCCTACATTTATGCCTAAGGTGGTATCCAGAGTGTCTCTAAACCAGGCAATCCACCTACCTACCTTCTTTCCCAATCCACAGAACAGGGGAAAGACTACTGCATACCTTGGATGTACATGAACAGTTCGCTACTACCTGGACAGAACCAAGGGCAATAGAAAAACTGACCAGCTTTTAGTAGCTTATGCAACAGGAAGGGAAGGAAAAGCAATTTCCAAACAGACAATCTCCAAGTGGATAGGAAATTGCATAAGATTCTGTTACTCCTACCATGGAAAGCAAATTCCACAGAACATAAGACCTCACTCTACAAGGGCTACAGCCACTACCACAGCTTTCTTCACGAGGAGTGGCTACCAAGGACATTATTGAGGCGGCTACTTGGACCTCCGTGCATACATTTGCCAAGCATTACAACTTACCTCTATACTCTAGATCCCGAGCAGGGTTTGCCACTGCTGTATTGCAAGGGATCCTAACTACACCATAATTCTTCTTCCTCCTCCCTAGTTTGGCTATGGTATTTTACCCATTTGTTAGGACTGCAGATGCATCCTTGAAGGACATAGTACAGTTTTGTACCTACCATAAATGTAGATGTCCGAACAGGATAGCATCTGCAGTCAGGATTACCCACCCTCCTTCCCCTCTGTGGTACTCCTTAGGGTATTTACCCTCCTAATAGCTAGCTAGGGGGGGATCTCTTATGGTGTATTTGTTTGTATATATGTACATACATGCTTATTTTTTGTGTTTGCCTACTATTTTTGGAAACATTGGCATTTATCCAAAATTTAGTTTTCCAAGAGGGCAGCTGGCATCTGGGGCAAGAAACACTGAGGAAAATGGTGTCGGCTGATGCCTTTATACCCGAAGACCAGCAAAGATGACGTCGGGTGAAGTGCGACACCAGCCGAGGCCAGACCCAGACTTTGGAATCCGGCCGACCGAAGGGCTGCCTGACGACAGGACAACCCATTTGTTAGGACTGCAGATGCTATCCTGTTCGGACATCTACATTTATGGTAGGTACAAAACTGTACTTTCTCCTGCCGTCAGGCGGGTCCTCGGTCGGCCGAATTCCAAAGTCTAGGTCCGGCGTCGGTTGTTGTCGCTTCTTCCCTGACATCAGTGCGACAGGGGTATTAAGGAACCAGCCAACGCCATTTTATTCAGTCTTTCTTGCCGCGCGGTGCCCGAAGCAGAAGCAGTTCGCAAGTGCCGGTCGGCCAGCTCCTGAAATTACGAAAATTTTGAAACCGAAGTCTTCTTGAAAGCTAAGTACCCCGTTGGGGGAACTTTTCTTGCCTCAGACCGATGTCAGACAAAGTTAATAATTGTATTTCATGTGGGAAGCATATACCGCATAAGGATTTCCATTCCCTCTGTATACCTTGTTTAGGCCCAGACCACGACGTCTCAGTCTGTCATTTTTGCGCTACATTCAACAAACGCACCATTAAGCGTCGGGCGGAGTTCGCCCAGCATTATTTTGGAAAAACATTTAACTATATTATGTCGTCGGATACTCCGACTACAGTTTTGTCTAAAAAACGCAAAGATAAGGACCGACACACGAGGTCCGCGGCCTCTACGACACCACGTCAAAGCCGACCACGTGTTCCGGTTCTCAGCGAGGCGCCTACGCAGCCCCTGACTACCGACGACACTTCATTGGCGGTGTCTGCTGTGCCCGAGGTCGCAGGCTCCTCGGCCCACACCCCGACTACAGATACCGAAGCCACTCTTGGCGTTGAACCTCAAAATGTGGACAGATCTACCTCCACTCAAGGTGTCTTCAGACCTTCTTCTTTCTCCATCAAGGCTTTCACTAAGTCTAAAGCAGCCATGCACTCTAAGAGACAAGCTACACAGGGCCCATCTCCAGGCCCCATGCCTAAAAAGCAGATGCTTAAAATGGCTGAGGATTTAATTACCCTTATCAGGGGTTCTCAACCCCCACCGGACAAAAGGCCCAGAGTGGAGGAAGAATCCCTCTCCTCTGATCAGGGCTCCATTATTTCAGAGCACTCTGATGATCAGGAACATTCTTACTCCCCTTTTGAAGACTCTGATATGGAGGAGTCCATTCCTTCTGTATCCCCTCCAGAGGATTACTCATTTGGGGAAGCTTTGCATACTTTAAGGGAACACTTCCACTGGGAAGGCCAAGATTATTCAGATTCCAAGAAAAGGCTTAGAGAATTTCTCTTACTACCTCAGCGCAGGCCTCTGGCTATACCTCCTGTCTTGGACATCCTAGATGATGTTTACTCGGAGGCCTGCCTTAACCTGGACTGTCTGCCTCCAGCCCCAGTTAAGCCTGACAGGTACTACAGGGTTCCTGACTCACACCAATTTCTATACAAAAGCCATGCTGCTGACCCAGAAACCATCTCACAGGGCCCCAAGGGAATTAAGGCCTCCACTGCTAAAAATCCATTACCTTCCGAGAGAGATTCCAGATCCTTAGAAAGGTGGGGAAAAAAGGTATATACCTTGGCTACCTTAACCATGAGGGCCTTAAACTGTCAGTTGCATATGCTAAAATACCAACAGTTTTTGTTATCACAATTGAAAAGTAAAATGTCACAACCTGAACAACCAGACTTGAAGGAGTTGCAGGATTTGATGCATAGTGCAGAACAAGTGGGTAAGCATACCTTACAATGTGGTTTTGATGCTCTAGAGGCCTCATGTAGAGCTGCTGTTACAGGATCAGTCATACGTAGACATGCCTGGCTCAAGGAACAAACCTTGCCTGATCATATCAAAGCTAAATTACTAGATGCCCCTCTTCAAAAGGATGTATTATTTGGTGCTAATGCTGAGGAGGTATTAAGGAAAATGGAGGAAAAGGCTAAATCAATGCAAACTGTGAAAGATTTTCTACAGGTACAACCCCCACGTTTCAGTAGGAATTTGCCTTCCAAAAATTGGTCCTTTCCAGCCATGGACAGACCCCAAAGAGGCAGATACAGGCACCCGAGGGGCAGAGGACAATCCCAAGGATCCTTTAGAGGCAGACAATGGCAAGCTCCTACACAGAGGTGGTGAGGATAACTCGCAATCATTCAGAAAGCAAGCCCAATGACTTTCCCCTTTGCATGCCAAGCAAGACTGAAATGGCAGCCCCCTTAGGAGGAAAGCTGGCATTATTTTCAAAGAATTGGCATATTGTCACAAAAGACAAATGGATCCTGGACATTATAAACAGAGGCTACAGATTCCATTTTCACACCCTTCCAAAAATGAGAGGCATGCCAAACCTGCCACACAATCAAAGGGCAGAGGCACAAAGGCAAATTACAGATCTCATAGACATGAAAGCTATTCAAGGGGTACCTCACGCGAACAAGGTCAAGGTTTTTATTCCAGGCTATTCCTGGTACCAAGGAAGGGAAAAGATTGGCGACCTATTTTGGACCTGTCCATCCTAAACACATTTCTACTTGTACCAAAATTCAAGATGCTCACTCTACAGCAACTTCTTCCCATGCTGGGCAAGGAGTCTTGGCTGGTAACATTGGACCTCAAGGAGGCATACCTGCATGTCCCAATCAGACAAAATTGCAGAAGATACCTCGGATTTCTTGCAGGTTCAACCCATTATCAGTTCTCTGCATTGCCCTTTGGCTTATCTACTGCGCCCAGAGTATTCACGAAATGCCTGGCATCAGTAATTGCCTACTGCAGACTTCAAGGGATACAAATATACCCTTATTTGGACGACTGCCTGATCCAGGCAGACAGCAAGCACATTCTTCTGAAACATCTGGCTTATGTAATAATGTTGTTGAGCTCTCTGGGATACACAGTCAACAAAAAGAAATCAAGGCTAATACCCTCTCGGAAGATAATTTTCTTGGGTGCCAACTTGGACACAAACACCCAGATGGCCTACCTCACGCCAGAGAAGCAGGGGCAACTAACTCAATACTTCAGAGCACTAGCAAATTGCACCAGGCTGACTGCAAGGAAAATCCTGCAGGCTCTGGGATTCATGGCATCTTGCATCTTACTAATCCCATGTGCAAAGCTGCATATGAGGAAACTTCAATGGTACCTGAAAAACATATGGTCTCAACACAGCCACAGTTTGGAAACAATAATACCACTAATTCCATGTCTGCAAAAGGAATTTCTGTGGTGGGCTCAAGCATAAACACAGGTCTTCCATTCAGCAAGCCTCAAGCAAATCAAGTCATCACAACAGACGCCTCGGACTACGCCTGGGGGGCGCACATGACAGATCGGTGCATTCAGGGCAAATGGTCCCAAAAAGAAAAGCACCTTCACATCAATCAAAAGGAAATTCTAGCAGTAATAAATGCTATTATAGCTTTCAAGGACCTTCTACAACCAGGTCAACTATTGATAAGAACGGACAACACCACAGTTATGTGGTACATAAACAGGGAGGAACACATTCATACCCTCTATGCAGACTGGCCATGTCACTTTGGAACACGGCCATGGACTTACAAATCGAGCTACAAGCACAGTACTTGCCGGGCAAGGAAAACACACTGGCAGACAACCTAAGCAGAAATATGACAGATCCACACGAATGGAAGTTGCATCCAAAAGTTTTTACAGAAATAATCCAAGCATGGGGAAGGCCAGACATAGATCTCTTTGCCTCCCACAAAAATCACCAATTGACAAAATTCTGCTCAAGGATTTTCCATCCAAATGCTTGGAGAGTGGACGCTCTCTCTTTCAGTTGGACATCAATGACAGTTTGCCTTCCCACCTCTTCCTCTGCTGCCCAAAGTTCTATTGAAAACCAGAGCAGACAGACCAAAGATGATTCTCATTGCTCCGGACTGGCCAAGACAACACTGGTACCCTCTCCTGAGGAGCCTGACGCATTCCCCACCATGGACCCTGCCTCTCATGCCTCTTCTTCTGACTCAGCACAGCTAAAAACACTCAATCTAACCGCATGGAAGATTCCTTAGGATCACAACAGACCCTACTCTCCAAGGAGGTGCAGGATGTCATTTTGGAGGCCAGAAGGCTGTCAACTAGAAAAGCTTACTCCGCAAAATGGAAACGGTTTTGTGTCTGGAATGAGAAAAAGGGCCAGGATCCTGGAAAACTGAATTTACCTCAAATACTACAGTATTTAGGTGAGCTGCTAAGCAGTGGACTTTCATTCTCCTCCATCAAAATCCATGCCTCAGCCATTTCTGCAGAATATAGCACTGATCCACCCTTATTCTCTCACCCTCTCCTAAGACAGTTCCTCAGAGGGGCTAAGAATCTAAGACCCCCAAGAAAGCAACCAATACCTGCTTGGGATCTCAATTTCATTCTGGAAAAACTGACCTTGCCTCCCTTTGAGCCAGCTGCCTCATCAGATTTGCAATATTTGTCCTGGAAAACAGCTTTCCTTCTGGCTATTACGTCAGCTCGTAGAGTTTCAGAACTACAAGCTCTCATGGCTGTGCAGCCTTTTATCATCTTCCATCAGGACAGAGTTTCCTTACGAACCAACCCGTCCTTTATGCCTAAAGTGGTATCCAGGGTAGCTTTGAATCAGGCCATACACTTACCTACCTTTTATCCTAATCCTCAAAACAAAGGGGAGAGATTACTACACTCCTTGGACATCCACAGACAACTACGTTATTATCTGGACAGAACAAAGCCTTTCAGAAAATCATAACAGCTCTGGCATACGCTTTTGCTATTCCTTTCATGGCAAAACTGTACCTACAGGCATCAGATCTCACTCCACAAGGGCCACAGCTACCTCTGCAGCTTTCCTCAGAGGAGTTCCTACCAAAGATATTTTGGAAGCATCCACTTGGAGTTCTGTGCATACCTTCTCCAAGCACTACCACCTACCTTTATACTCCAAAACTAGAGCAGGCTTTGCCACTGCAGTCTTGCAGGGCATCCTGGCTCCTCCTAGTTCCACCTAGTGCCTACCACCCCTTTCTTAGCTTTGGGATTCTACCCATCTGTTATGACTGCAGCTGTATGCACGATGAACATAGTACAGTTTTGTACCTACCATAAATGTAGATGTTCGAGTGCTAATACAGCTGCAGTCCAGGTTTCCCTCCCTCCTTCCCCTCTTGGGACAGGCCTATAGGCTAACACATCCTCATACAACCTGATTGGGGTATTCATTTATGGTGTATTTGCTTGCAACTACTGTATTTTGATTATATTACACTGCTTTATTACTCAAATTTATGTATTGCCTTCCTCCTGGGGGCACCTGACGTCTGGGGCAAGAAAAACTGAAGAAAATGGCGTTGGCTGGTTCCTTTATACCCCTGTCGCACTGACGTCAGGGAAGAAGCGACGACAACCCGGCCGGACCTAGACTTTGGAATTCGGCTGACCGAGGACCCACCTGACGGCAGGAGAACCCATCTGTTATGACTGCAGCTGTATTAGCACTCGAACATCTACATTTATGGTAGGTACAAAACTGTACTTTCTTCTTCGTCTACCATTAGAGTACAATTGGCGGCTATATCTAATTTCCATGTAGGCTTTACAGACTCCAGCATCATGTCTCATAAACTTTGCAAAGCCTTTCTGAAAGGTATCTTTTTGCTCAAGCCCCCAATTAGAGACCCCCCACCTCAGTGGGACTTAAATTTGTTTCTAGCCTCTTTGATTCCCCCCCTCCCCTTCGAACCGGCCGCTTCCTGCTCTCTGAAATTGCTTTAGCCATAACATCAACTAAATGGGTATCTGAACTTCATGCTCTTTGCAGTTGTCCTCCATACTTAGTTTTCCACAAAGACAGGGTGTCCCTACGGACCAACCCTTCCTTTTTACCCAAGGTTTCTTCTGAGGCGAATCTGAATCAGACAATCGACCTTCCAGTTTTCTTCCCTAATTATTCCAACAAGGCAGAACAAAAGTTACATTTCCTAGATGTTCATCGCCAGCTTCGTTATTATTTGGATAGGACTAAACAGTTTAGGAAGTCTAACCAGCTATTCCTATCTTATGCGGAAGGGAAGATGGGCCTTCCAGTTTCCAAAGTGTCCCTTTCGAGATGGCTGGCCTCTGTAATTTCCTTCATTTATGAACTCGGACACCAAAAGCTACCATCACGACTTAGAGCTCATTCAACCAGGGCGTTGGCTACGTCAGTAGCCTTTCAAGACAGACTGCCCATAGATTCCATCTGTCAAGCAGCTACATGGGCTTCTCCTCATACCTTTATCTCACATTATAAATTGGATATGGCCTCCAGAGGGCTAACTTTGGTTCCACCGTACTCGAGTCTGTTCCGATGAGCCACCCAGGATAAGGGTGCTAGGGACACGGTCCCATCCAGCAAGAATGAAGGCGAGATTGACAACTTAACATTGGGAAGTTATGTACCTACCATAACATTCCATGTTAGTTGTCTTCTTCTCACCTTCTTTCTTGCGTCCCACCCTCCATCCCCCTAGCCTGGACAGACTGAGAGGATCCTTGGGATCTTTTATCTTCCACAGCGTCAACCACCCTTTC